>NW_027207297.1:600000-775777 GCF_963455315.2 Globicephala melas | reverse complement strand
GGGCATTTGCTCCAGTTGTAAACAATTCTGAAGTTGGTCAGTGGTGGGGAATCGTCTCCCATTCAGCCAGCAGCCCCCACGCAACAAGCGTCCTCATTGCAAAGCTGGGGCACCGTGCCGAGGCATCTGTGAGTAAACGTGAGCTGAGCCCCAGGCCAGTTGCTGCTGAACTATTCCCACCCGTCCCAGGTAAAACACCTGAATATATACAAGGACTTGAAAGCCTAGAGGAAGGGCCATAGAGCCACACGAGTGACAGCATGCCGGCCGACTTGGTGCCTGCAGGCCAGCCAGGATGGTCCTGGCCCTGGGTGCTCTTCTGGAAGATTTCCATTTCCCTGCCTGAGATACCCGTCCTGTCCCTGCCCCCACTGCTTTTTTCCTTCCTCACCTCTGCCCAGGGAGAAATTCCAGCAGCAGGTATGGGTGACACATCCTCTTCTTTAGCAGGTGGCAGCCTGGCAACTGCTGCAGAAAGTCCAGCAGAGCCCCACTCACACTGGGCCACCCACAAAGCCGTGGCCTCTCACTCCCTCCCACCAGCCCAGCCCCGAGACTGCTGACAGGGCAGAGAAAATGGCATCAGGCATGGCTGCAGGGGCTCTTGCTGCCTGGAGTGGTATTTATATTGATCTCAACCCAGGCACACCTGGGGAGGGCTGGCCGGCACGGTAAGGCTGCCCAGGTCAGCCAATCATCACCCCTCAGGGGCTCACAGTTGCAGAAAATGGAACTTGCTGAACCGGCCAGGTCCAAGGAACAGGTGTGGGCTCCTGAGAGTCAGGATAGACAAGGGGCTGCAGCTTTGGCTTGTTTTCTAATCATTTTATCTGGCCCATGAGTGGGAGACAACTTCAAGAAAACCCTCTCCTAATGAGAGGAACCCAGGAGTCAGGGAGAGGAGGGGTGGGTGGTGGTTGGAGACAGAGGCCTGGTGCCCCGGGTGCAGTGGAAGTCTCTGGAAGACCAGGTGGAGGGAGGCCTCACGGAGTGATGCCCAGGGTCACAGACCTGTCGCAGCTGCTGTTTGTTAGTTCAAGTCCTGCTCTGAGGTGCTCTGTGTCAGCTCTGAGCGACAGGTGAGCTGGGGGTGCTCTGCAATGAGGGCTATGTGCACGGTTCCTGTGTGCCCAGCCCTGCCACGGTACCTGCAAGGGTAGCTCTGTATCCTGGGAGGGGCCTGATCACAAGAGCCCCGTGGGCTGGGGTGGGGGTGGGGTACCTGCCCAGGTGAGCTCCATATTCTGCGATTGGTCTGACCACGAGAGCCCCATGGGCTGCTGGGGACCTGGTAAAGGATGTCAGGACAGTCAGTGAAGCCACCGAGGATATACCTCCAGTTGCTCCTAATTCCTACACCCTGCTGGTCATTCTACCAACCACCAGGACATGGTATTCTGTATTAGTCTTCAATGATGCCTTCTTTTGTATTCCATTAGTCCCAGAGTCACAAGAAATTTTGGCTTGTGAGTGGCAGGACTCAACATACAACTAAAACAATACTTCCGGGCCGTCTGGCCCCAAGGGTGCAAAAATTCCCACACCGTCTTTGGGGAAAGCTTAGCTAAAGACCTAAAAGTTCTACCTCTGGAAAAGGAAACCCTCCTTCAATATGCAGACGACATTCTGATCGCCAGCCCTACTAAGGAGGCCTCTGAACTACCAAGCCAATAAAGGATAGAAGTTGTCCAAGAAAAAGCTCAAATATCACAGACTGCGGTGACCTGCCTGGGCTTCATTCTCACACAAGGTCAGAGAAGCCCATCCCAGGAAAGGGAAGAAACCATTTTCAGCCTTACCCCTTTCTAAAACTAGAAGACAGCTTAGGGGTTCCTGGGGAGGCCAGGGTTTGCTGCTTCTGGATCCCTAACTACAGTCTACTAGCTGGGCCTCTATATGAAACACTGAAAGGAAAAGATGATGATCCTTTTGAATAGAATCCAGAAGTGGCCTTTCAAGAATGGAAAGAGCAGTCAATTCAGACCCTTGCCCTGGAACTCCCTAATTTAGCTAAACCCTTTGACCTTTACATTCCCGGTGAAAGGTGAATCGCCATTGGAGAATTAGTGCAAAAACTGGGACCACTTGAAATGGAACAATGCAAGAATGCCATCCAGGTAGGATAAACTACGGTCACTAAGGAGCTTGGCCCACTGCCACATCTGGCCAAGATACTGGCGGTATCTAAAAACCTGGAAATCAGCAGCCCAAAAGGCCACCTCCCTCCTAAGGGAAAAGGACCCCACGTGGTGATCCTAACCACCAACCATGCCCTGAAGTTGCAGGGTTCGCTCCGTGGGCACACCGACCTCGAGTGAGGAGGCCCTCCAACTCCAACATCCAGAGAGATAACCGGGGGCAACAGGGCACCATGACGACTCGTGTGAACATCACTTGACCTGGAGTTTCTCTCATAAAACAACAAGAGTGTGTCCCAAAAGAGTAGACTACTGCTTGCAGGACTTACTGCACCCAGAGGGGAGCTAATAATCTTGGCGGGGGAACAGTATACCACACTGTCACCATAGAAAAGCCTACAGACACCGTGATGATGGTGGCCAATAAGACCGGCTGGACTCCTGTTTACTTCAAAAGGCTGTTGACTCAGTAGCCATCATGGTCCTTATCACCACTGACCCTGGACTG
The DNA here is from genome assembly GCF_963455315.2 of Globicephala melas. Lineage (NCBI taxonomy): Eukaryota > Metazoa > Chordata > Mammalia > Artiodactyla > Delphinidae > Globicephala > Globicephala melas. Next base: position 773,131 of record NW_027207297.1, on the reverse strand, counting down.
TCTGGGAGTTGAGCGGACAGGGCTCTGACACCTGGTGCTGTTTGTACGTTAATTCAGGGGCCTAATTGAAGAAAGCGCAGACTACTGGTCAGAGCATCTAGGCTGGCAGAAACGGTCAGCCTAAGGTAGCCGAACAAATGTGGGGCGGGGTGAAACCGGCCCCCACAGCGTCTCTGCACATCTCTTTCCTGGACCCTTAAAGGTCATTAGAGTCTATAACACTTCCAATGCTGGTGCTCAGGTGGACAAGCAGGGAGGCAGGGGTCCTGGGGACAATCAACGTCACCGGGAGGCTGCTGGGGAGAAGCTTTGACCCTCGCCCCAGGGTATGAGGGCTCCCAACTCAGCACTCAGCAGTTACAGAAGAAGGGTCTGCACCCTCAGCACTCCAAGAATGAGGAACGGGACAAAAGGCAGAGGAGGGGTTTGTCCCCAGCAAAGCCCATTAAAAATCCCTGGGAGATAAAAATAGAATCTGGGCAATAAAGTCAAGTCTAACCTTTTTTATCCTTTGTGCTTTGTCTAATTTCACGTGCTCCTAGGGTCCCGCATGCAGAGGTTCCACACCCGGCACTTCAGACCAGATTTCCTAGTGCAGAATGGCTGGGTCGACACCTCAGCTCCTGGGGCCCAGTGCAGACTCCACGATATAGAGCCTGAGCTACAGCCAACCCGGCCCTCGAGAGCTCTGCCGCCTCCCTCCCTCCCACTGACTCTGACAGGATCTCTACACAGCAGCCCAGCCCACAGCCCACGGGGTAGTGCATGCTCTCACCTCTCCATTCTCTGATCAAAATATAAAGTTTCCTTTGCTTGTGAACCAAACTCAGTCTCGATCTGTTGGCCCCAATGACACTGGGCAGGGGGACACTTGTTGGGGTCCACTCTGGAGGATCAGTAACAGAAATTGAGACTATTGTAACCTCAATGAACAGATGTGTGAGCCAAACTGTAGTTAACATAGAACAGTGTATAAGGCTCGGGTAAAATAAGATGTTTCTAACACTTCCATTTGATATTTCCATCACTTTTTATAAGCAAGTTCAGTGAAAAGGTTTGTCTTATTCGTCAGGTCAATATTAGAGAAACGAAGTGATTTCTTTCCAAGGATGTACATCTAATAATCTTGGTTAAACCTTCAATCTTGTTTTAAATGCTTTTCCATTGAAAATGATACCTCTCTTTCAGCTCCCCCATTTCTGAGAAGTATAAAATCTTATAATTTATTATTACCAAAGGGGAAAGGTGGGAGGAGGGATAAATTAACAGTTTGGAATTAACACATACACACTGCTATGTATAAAATAGATCATCAACAAGGAACTACTGTATAGCACAGGGAACTACACTCAACATTTTGCAATAACCTATAAGGGGAAATAATCTGAAAAAGAATAGATATTTTTATTGACATCATCTATCAATGATAGTTAAAGTGTAGCCTAAGGGAAGCTGGTGGTGAGTGCTTCTGACCCTGAAGACTTCAATCATCTAAAGTTTGGACTCTGCCTACTTCCCAAGGCCCTTAATGAACATATGTGTAGCCGTAGCTTAAAAACTTCCCCAGTTTGGGTTTCGGGGAGACACTGATTTTGAAAAAGCCCTGGTGTTCTCCTTACATGAATGGGACTCTTCCTACTGCTAAAACATGTCTGTCACACCCAGAGGATGGTATACCGTCTGATCGGGAAGAGTTTGGAAAAGGCATCTCATCTCCTCATCTCCTGGTGCTCGGGTTCACCCCTCCAGCGTCTTTACTAACAGTCTCCCCACTTGGAGATGTCAGCACTGTCAACATCCTGTTGCGTACAGTTTGGAATTTGTCCAGAGGATGAAGTGGAAGGATGAGGAACAATGAGAGACAAGTCCTAGGTGTTCAGACAGGCACATGTCACTCTAATTTCCAATCAGAAAGACGAATTGACCAAAGGCTAGGGTTGCCCATGGAAACAGTATAGGGCTTGAGGAAATCCCGCTGCTTTGTGGCCAGTTCCCATAAACACAAGTTGAACAATGGAACTCAGGGGCAGTAAAATTCACAAAACTGCAGAGTTGAAAATATCCATCACTGAAAAATGTCTTGAGGAAAGTCAGAGAAAAGGACTTGTAAGCAAGGGAGAATGGCAGGAAAGGGATTTGAGGAGGTAGAAAGGACTCGCCATTAAGCACAAGAAAAGGAGCTGAACATTGCCAACATTGCCAACATTGCAGTTGGCCAAAAAGGGTGTATGCGTTTTTTTCTGTATATATTCAAGAAAAGGGCATACACTTTTTTAGCCAACCAAACAGGTGGGCACTGGAAGTCAATACTACAAAAGATATCACTTCGCATCAGTCAGAAGAGCCATCCTCATAAAGCGTAAACAACAGAAATGCAGGACAGGGCAACGAGAAGAGGGAGCCCTGTGAGACTTATAGTGGAAATGTATATTGCCAACGGCCATTCTGGAGAAGTGTATTGTGTTTACTAAAGCATCTAAAAAATGAGCTACAGAGCATAGGGCACTTGCACTCATGGGCGTATATCTTGGGAAAAACAAAAATCGAGAGGGCACAGGCACCCCAATGTTTACCCCCTCTCTGTTTAAAAGATCCTCGACTAGGATATAACTTAAATGTCTCTGGAGGGAAAAAATGGATAGAGATGTGGTACTTAGGTAGAGTGGAATATTATTCAGCCTGGAAATCAATGAAATATGGCCAGTTGTAACAACTCCGGAGGAGTTACGTATGATCATTCTAAGTGACAGAATTCAAAAAGAAAAAGACACATATCATAAGATATCACTTAAAGGTGGAATCCAAAATGGCTACACATGAAATAAATTACAAAACAAAAACATAGTCAAATATGTAGAAAACACGCATAAGGCTGCTAAACGGGAAAGGTGGGGAGGGGTGAGGCATCATCCAGGAGGTTGAAATTAGCAAAGATACCATTCCAAATACCAAACTGATAATCAACAAGGCCTACACGGTAGCTAAAAGAACTGCACTCAGCACACTCAAGTCACCGGAAAAGAATATATACGACTGGTAAGAATCTGAAAAAGAATTTATTGATGACTCTCTGTACGTGAATCAAGTGGATGTACAGCAGCAAGAAACAGAGCTTTGAAAATCAGCTGTAACCAATATAGTAATAAGTTGAAAAAAATAAACGACAGAGAGACAGAGAAAACCTCTTACAACTTTTCCTCAGGGACGGTGATGCAACATGGATTGAACACATCTAGACCCACAGCAGGATGAGACATAAGGCTGGAAACTGTTTGCGCTAAGAGAAATGTGAGGTTGGGTGAGGAAATGCACACCCTTTAAAGTAATACTACCTGGTACCCATTCAATGGGTCCCAAATCTGCAGGTTCAAGGGATCTTCCTACAGCTAAAACATGCATGGAAAACCCAGAGGACTGTACACCATGTGATCGGGAGATGTGTCTAAAATGCACCTCATTTATCCTCTCCTGGTGCTCCTGTTCACCATTCCAGCCATGTTACTTAGAATCTCCCCACTTGGAGAATCAGCACATTTAAACTTCTGTTTCACACATTTTGCAAATTGTGAGGAGGATGAATGGGAAGAGGGGGAACCAATGAGAGAATAGTTGTAGGGGTTTGGACGGGCACATATCACTCTAATTTCCCATTAAGAATAAGAATTAAAGAAAGGCTCAGCCTGCCTCGCCGGAGCCAAAATAGGGCCTGAAGCAATCCTGCGGGTTTGAGGACAGCTCACAAAAGAGCAACTTAAAAAATGGAGCTCAGGGTCACTGCAATTCACAAACCTGCAGAGTTATAAATGAAAACTAATGTCCAAAAATATGTTGAGGTAAGGCAAAGAAGAGGATCTGAATGCAAGACAGAATTGCAAGAAACAGATTTCAAGAGATAGATTGGACTCGTCTTTAATGCACATGAAAAGCGGCAGAATTTCGACAATGATGCAGTTGGCCCAAAAGGGCGTATGCGTTTTTTCCTGATTATATCCAGGAAAAAACGCATACGCACTTTATGGGCAACGAAGCAAGTAAGCAATGCAAATGTGCACAACAAAGAAATCTCACTTCCCACCGGTCAAAAGGGCCATCCTAAAAAAGTGTAAAATCCAGAAATGCAGGACAGGCCATGGAGAACAGGGAGCCTTTATACGCTGATGGGCAGTGTGTGAACTGCCGAGAGCCACTCTGGAGAAGTGTATGGTGGTTCCTAAATCATCTAAAAAACAGAGCTACAGAGCATAGGACACTTCCAATCATGGGAGTATATCTAGGGAAGTCTAAAAATCAACAAGACACAAGCACACCACAGTTTAGGGCTACTCTGTTTACAAGAACCTCAACTTCAGTACACCTTAAATATCCCAGGAAAGAGAACAATGGATAAAGAAGATGTGGTACTTATGTACAATGGAATATCTCTTCACCATGAAATCAATGTAATAAGGCTAGTAGAAGGATAAAGAGTGGATTTAGGTCCGATAATACTACTTGAAATAAGTCAAACAGAAAAAGAAACATATCATAAGATATCACTTATAGAGGGAGGGTAAATATGGCTGCACAAGAAATGAATTACAGAACAGAACAGTGTCTCACATTTAGAAAACACACTATGTCAGCTTAAGGGGAAAGGAGAGGTGGGGTGATGCATAAAACCAGAGTTTGAAATTAGCACAGATACCGTTCAATAAACCAAATAGGTATTAGACAAGATCTACACCTTGCTCAATGAACTGGCCTCAACACACCCTATACAACGCAGAGAAATATATCTGAGTAATAAGAATCTTAAAACCCATGTATTGATATATCTCCATAAGGGAATCAAGTGTGTGCAGAGCGGCACAAACACAGCAGTGAAAATGAGCTAAACCCCATTATAGAAATAAATTTTAAAAAGAAAACGCTGAAACAATGAAAGAGAGAAAAATTCTTACAAAATTCTCTCAGGGGATGTGATGCAACCTGGATTGACCACATATAAACCCACAGCTGGATAAGACATAAGGCTGGACACTTGGGGCTGAGAGGATTGGTGAGCTTTGGTGAGCAACTGCCGAAAGTTTAATGCAATACTTCATGCTACTCAGTCCAAGGGTCCCAACACTCCAGGTTGAAGGGAATCTTCCTACAGCTAAACCATGCTTGGGAAACCCAGCGACTGGTATACCATATGATCGGGAAAGGTTTCTAAAACGCACCTCATTTTTCCTCTCCTGGGGCTGCGGATCAACATTCCAGCCGCTTTACTAACAACATCCCCACATGGAGTCAATGCCTTTAAGTTCTGGTATCGCACAGTCTGCAGTTAGTGTGGAGGATGAATGGGAATAGGGGGAACCAGTGAGAAACAAGCTGTAGCGGTTAAATGGGCACATGTCACTCTAATGCCACATCAGTAAGAAGAATTAACCAAAGGCACAGCAAGGTGCCCCAGAAGAAAAATAGGGCTTCAAGGAATCCTGTGGTTATGGGGCAAGACCACAAAAATAAGAGCTGAAAAGTGGGGCTAAGGGCCACTGCAATTCAAAAACCTGCAGAGTTATAAAGGCCAACTATTTTCAAAAAATATATTGAGGTAAGGCTATGAAGAGACATTGAAAGCAAGGCAGAATTGCAGGAAACCGATTTCAGGAGGTAGACTGGAATTGCATTGAAAACATATGAAGAGAGTCAGAACCTCGACAATGATGCACTTGGCCAAAAAGGGCGTATGTGTTTTTTCCTGAATATATTCAGGAAAAAACGCATACGCCCTTTTTGGCCAACCAAGCAAGCTTGCAAAGGAAATCTGCACTACAATGAAGTCTCACTTCCACCTGGTCAAAAGGGCCATCTGAAAAAAGTGTAAAATCCATAAAGGCACGACAGGGCATGGAGAACTGGGAGCCTTCTTATGCTGATGGGCGGGATGTAAATTGCCAACAGCCACTCTGGAGAAGTGTATGGTGTTTCCTGAAACATCTAAAAAACAAAGCAACAGAGCCTAGGGCACTTCCACTTATGGTCCTATAGATTAGGGAAATTAAAATTAAAAAGACACAGCCACCCTAAAGTTTGGGACGGCTCTGTTTACAAGAACCTCGTTTACGGTACAAGTTCAATATCGCAGAAAGTGAAAAATGGATAAAGAAGTTGTGGTACTTACATACAAGGCAATATAACTCAGCAATGAAATCTATGTCATCAGGCCCTTAGCAGCACAATGAGTGGATTCAGGTATGATGATTCTAACTGAAATAAGTCACACAGAAAAAGAAACATCATAAGATATCAGTAATACACGGAATGTAAACTTGGCTACACAGGAACTGAATTACAGAACAGAACAGGGTCTCCAATTTAGAAAACCAACTTATGCTTGCTTAAGAGTAAAGGTGAGTTGGGGTGCTGCATAAAACCAGAGATTGAAATGAGCACAGATAAAGTTCCTTAAACCAAATATGGAATAGACAAGAGCTACTCCTTGCTCAACGAAATGGACTCAACACACCATATTAAACGCCTAAGAATATACCTGACTAGTAAGAATCTTAAAACGTATGGATGGCTATGTCTGAAAGAGAATCAAGCGTGTGTACAGGGGCATAAATGCAGCAGTGATAGGATTGGAGAGGTTCGGTGAGCAAATGAAGACCCTTTGAAGTCATATTGCATGGTACCCATTCCACGGGTTTCAACTACCCAGGTTTAAGGTATTCTTCCTTCAGCTAAAACATGCATGTGGAACCTAGAGTATGATCAACCATGTGATCGGGAGACGTGTTCAAATATGTCTCAGTTTTCGTACCCTGGTACTCGGGTGCAACATTCCAGACGCTTTACTAACACTCTCCCGACTTGGAGAGTCAGTCCCTTTAACCTCCTGTTTGGCCCAGTTTGCAATTTCTGCGGAAGATGAACAGGAATAGCGAGAACCAATGAGAGACTAGCTGGAGGTGTCTGGACGGGCAAATTTAACTCTCATTTCCCACCAGGAAGAGGAATTAACCAAAGGCTCAGCGTGCCGTGCCGGAACCAGATTAGGGCCTGAAGCCATCCTGCGGTGTTGCGGCCAGCTCACAAGAAAGCGAGTTGAAGAAAGGAGCTCAGGGGCACTGTAATTCACAAACCTGCAGAGTTATAAATGACAGCTATCGTCCAAAAATATACTGAAGTAAGGCTGCCAAGAGGACTTGAAAGCGGGGCAGAATTGCAGGAAACCGATTTCAGGAGGTAGACTGGAATTGCATTGAAAGCATAGGAAAAGCGGCAGAACGTCCACAATGATGCACTTGGCCAAAAAGGGCGTATGCGTGTTTTCCTGAATATATTCAGGAAAACACGCATACGCCCTTTTTGGCCAACCAAGCAAGCTTGCAAAGGAAATCTGCACTACAATGAAGTCTCACTTCCCCCCGGTCAAAAGGGCCATCTGAAAAAAGTGTAAAATCCAGAAAGGCAGGACAGGCCATGGAGAACTGGGAGCCTTGTTATGCTGATGGGCGGGATGTAAATTGCCAACAGACACTCGGGAGAAGTGTATGGTGTTTCCTGAAACATCTAAAAAACAAAGCAACAGAGCCTAGGGCACTTCCACTTATGGTCCTATAGCTTAGGGAAATTAAAATCAAAAAGACACAGCCACCCCAAAGTTTGGGACGCCTCTGTTTACAAGAACCTCGTTTACCGTACAAGTTCAATATCACAGAAAGTGAAAAATTGATAAACAACTTGTGGTACTTACGTACAATGCAGTATCACTCAGCAATGAAATCTATGTCATCAGGCCCGTAGCAGCATAATGAGTGGATTCAGGTACGTTTATTCTAACTGAAATAAGTCACACAGAAAAAGAAACATCATAAGATATCACTAACACACGGAATGTAAACTTGGCTACCAAGGAACTGAATTCCAAAACAGAACAGGGTCTCAAATTTAGAAAACCAACTTATGCTTGCTTAAGGGGAAAGGTGAGTTGGGGTGCTGCATAAAACCAGAGATTGAAATGAGCACAGATAAATTCCTTAAGCCAAATATGGAATAGACAAGAGCTACTGCTTGCTCAACAAAATGGACTCAACACCCCATATTAAACGCCTAAGAATGTATTTGACTAGTAAGTATCTTAAAACCTATGGATTGCTATGTCTCCAAAAGAGAATCAAGCGTGTGTACAGGGGCATAAACGCAGCAGTGATAGGATTGGAGAGGTTCGGTGAGCAAATGAAGACCCTTTGAAGTCATATTGCATGGTACCCATTCCACGGGTTTCAACTACCCAGGTTTAATGTATTCTTCCTTCAGCTAAAACATGCATGTGGAACCTAGAGTATGATCAACCATGTGATTGGGAGACGTGTTCATATATGTCTCAGTTTTCGTACCCTGGTACTTAGGTGCAACATTCCAGACGCTTTACTAACATTCTCCCGACTTGGAGAGTCAGTCCCTATAACTTCCTGTTTGGCCCAGTTTGCAATTTCTGCGGATGATGAACAGGAATAGCGAGAACCAATGAGAGACTAGCTGGAGGTGTCTGGACGGGCAAATTTAACTCTCATTTCCCACCAGGAAGAGGAGTTAACCAAAGGCTCAGCGTGCCGTGCCGGAACCAGATTAAGGCCTGAAGCCATCCTGCAGTGTTGCGGCCAGGTCACAAGAAAGCGAGTTGAAGAAAGGAGCTCAGGGACACTGTAATTCACAAACCTGCAGAGTTATAAATGACAGCTATCGTCCAAAAATATACTGAAGTAAGGCTGCCAAGAGGACTTGAAAGCGGGGCAGAATTGCAGGAAACCGATTTCAGGAGGTAGACTGGAATTGCAGTGAAAGCATAGGAAAAGAGGCAGAACGTCCACAATGATGCACTTGGCCAAAAAGGGCGTATGCGTTTTTTCCTGAATATATTCAGGAAAAAACGCATACGCCCTTTTTGGCCAACCAAGCAAACTTGCAAAGGAAATCTGCACTACAATGAAGTCTCACTTCCCCCCGGTCAAAAGGGCCATCTGAAAAAAGTGTAAAATCCAGAAAGGCAGGACAGGCCATGGAGAACTGGGAGCCTTGTTATGCTGATGGGCGGGATGTACATTGCCAACAGACACTCGGGAGAAGTGTATGGTGTTTCCTGAAACATCTAAGAAACAAAGCAACAGAGCCTAGGGCACTTTCACTTATGGTCCTATAGCTTAGGGAAATTAAAATCAAAAAGACACAGCCACCCCAAAGTTTGGGACGCCTCTGTTTACAAGAACCTCGTTTACCGTACAAGTTCTCTATCACAGAAAGTGAAAAATGGATAAAGAACTTGTGGTACTTACGTACAATGCAGTATCACTCAGCAATGAAATCTATGTCATTAGGCCCGTAGCAGCATAATGAGTGGATTCAGGTACGATGATTCTAACTGAAATAAGTCACACAGAAAAAGAAACATCATAAGATATCACTAATACACGGAATGTAAACTTGGCTACATAGGAACTGAATTCCAAAACAGAACAGGGTCTCAAATTTAGAAAACCAACTTATGCTTGCTTAAGGGGAAAGGTGAGTTGGGGTGCTGCATAAAACCAGAGATTGAAATGAGCACAGATAAAGTTCCTTAAGCCAAATATGGAATAGACAAGAGCTACTCCTTGCTCAACGAAATGGACTCAACACCCCATATTAAACGCCTAAGAATGTACCTGACTAGTAAGTATCTTAAAACCTATGGATTGCGATGTCTCCGAAAGAGAATCAAGCATGTGTACAGGGGCATAAACTCAGCAGTGATAGGATTGGAGAGGTTCGGTGAGCAAATGAAGACCCTTTGAAGTCATATTGTCTGGTACCCATTCCACGGGTCTCAACTCTCCAGGTTTAAGGTATTCTTCCTTCAGCTAAAACATGCATGTGGAACCCAGAGTATGATCAACCGTGTGAACGGGAGACGTGTTCAAATATGTCTCAGTTTTCCTCCCCTGGTACTCGGGTGCAACATTCCAGATGCTTTACTAACACTCTCCCCACTTGGAGAGTCAGCGCCTTTAACCTCCTGTTTGGCCCAGTTTGCAATTTCTGCGGAAGATGAACAGGAATAGGGAGAACCAATGAGAGACTAGCTGGAGGTGTCTGGATGGGCAAATTTAACTCTCATTTCCCACCAGGAAGAGGAAATAACCAAAGGCTCAGCATGCCGTGCCGGAACCAGATTAGGGCCTGAAGCCAGCCTGCGGTGTTGCGGCCAGCTCAAAAGAAGGCGAGTTGAAGAAAGAAGCTCAGGGACACTGTAATTCACAAACCTGCAGAGTTATAAATGACAGCTATCGTCCAGAAATATACTGAAGTAAGGCTGCCAAGAGAACTTGAAAGCGGGGCAGAATTGCAGGAAACCGATTTCAGGAGGTAGACTGGAATTGCATCGAAAGCATAGGAAAAGCGGCAGAGCGTCCACAATGATGCACTTGGCCAAAAAGGGCGTATGCATTTTTTCCTGAATATATTCAGGAAAAAAAGCATACGCCCTTTTTGGCCAACCAAGCAAGCTTGCAAAGGAAATCTGCACTACAATGAAGTCTCACTTCCCCCCGGTCAAAAGGGCCATCTGAAAAAAGTGTAAAATCCAGAAAGGCAGGACAGGCCATGGAGAACTGGGAGCCTTGTTATGCTGATGGGCGGGATGTAAATTGCCAACAGCCACTAGGGAGAAGTGTATGGTGTTTCCTGAAACATCTAAAAGACAAAGCAACAGAGCCTAGGGCACTTCCACTTATGGTCCTATAGCTTAGGGAAATTAAAATCAAAAAGACACAGCCACCCCAAAGTTTGGGACGCCTCTGTTTACAAGAACCTCGTTTACCGTACAAGTTCAATATCACAGAATGTGAAAAATGGATAAAGAACTTGTGGTACTTACGTACAATGCAGTATCACTCAGCAATGAAATCTATGTCATCAGGCCCGTAGAAGCATAATGAGTGGATTCAGGTACGATGATTCTAACTGAAATAAGTCACACAGAAGAAGAAACATCATAAGATATCAGTAATACACGGAATGTAAACTTGGCTACAAAGGAACTGAATTCCAAAACAGAACAGGGTCTCAAATTTAGAAAACCAACTTATGCTTGCTTAAGGGTAAAGGTGAGTTGGGGTGCTGCATAAAACCAGAGATCGAAATGAGCACAGATAAAGTTCCTTAAGCCAAATATGGAATAGACAAGAGCTACTCCTTGCTCAACAAAATGGACTCAACACCACATATTAAACGCCTAAGAATGTACCTGACAAGTAAGTATCTTAAAACCTATGGATTGCTATGTCTCCAAAAGAGAATCAAGCGTGTGTACAGGGGCATAAACGCAGCAGTGATAGGATTGGAGAGGTTCGGTGAGCAAATGAAGACCCTTTGAAGTCATATTGCATGGTACCCATTCCACGGGTTTCAACTACCAAGGTTTAAGGTATTCTTCCTTCAGCTAAAACATGCATGTGGAACCTAGAGTATGATCAACCATGTGATCGGGAGACGTGTTCAAATATGTCTCAGTTTTCGTACCCTGGTACTCGGGTGCAACATTCCAGACGCTTTACTAACACTCTCCCGACTTGGAGAGTCAGTCCCTTTAACCTCCTGTTTGGCCCAGTTTGCAATTTCTGCGGAAGATGAACAGGAATAGCGAGAACCAATGAGAGACTAGCTGGAGGTGTCTCGACGGGCAAATTTAACTCTCATTTCCCACCAGGAAGAGGAATTAACCAAAGGCTCAGCATGCCATGCCGGAACCAGATTAGGGCCTGAAGCCATCCTGCGGTGTTGCGGCCAGCTCACAAGAAAGCGAGTTGAAGAAAGGAGCTCAGGGGCACTGTAATTCACAAACCTGCAGAGTTATAAATGACAGCTATCGTCCAAAAATATACTGAAGTAAGGCTGCCAAGAGGACTTGAAAGCGGGGCAGAATTGCAGGAAACCGATTTCAGGAGGTAGACTGGAATTGCATTGAAAGCATAGGAAAAGAGGCAGAACGTCAACAATGATGCACTGGGCCAAAAAGGGCGTATGCATGTTTTCCTGAATATATTCAGGAAAAAACGCATACGCCCTTTTTGGCCAACCAAGCAAGCTTGCAAAGGAAATCTGCACTACAATGAAGTCTCACTTCCCCCCGGTCAAAAGGGCCATCTGAAAAAAGTGTAAAATCCAGAAAGGCAGGACAGGCCATGGAGAACTGGGAGCCTTGTTATGCTGATGGGCGGGATGTAAATTGCCAACAGACACTCGGGAGAAGTGTATGGTGTTTCCTGAAACATCTAAAAAACAAAGCAACAGAGCCTAGGGCACTTCCACTTATGGTCCTATAGCTTAGGGAAATTAAAATAAAAAAGACACAGCCACCCTAAAGTTTGGGACGCCTCTGTTTACAAGAACCTCGTTTACCGTACAAGTTCAATATCACAGAAAGTCAAAAATGGGTAAACAACTTGTGGTACTTACGTACAATGCAGTATCACTCAGCAATGAAATCTATGTCATCAGGCCCGTAGCAGCATAATGAGTGGATTCAGGTACGTTGATTCTAACTGAAATAAGTCACACAGAAAAAGAAACATCATAAGATATCACTAACACACGGAATGTAAACTTGGCTACACAGGAACTGAATTCCAAAACAGAACAGGGTCTCAAATTTAGAAAACCAACTTATGCTTGCTTAAGGGGAAAGGTGAGTTTGGGTGCTGCATAAAACCAGAGATTGAAATGAGCACAGATAAAGTTCCTTAAGCCAAATATGGAATAGACAAGAGCTACTGCTTGCTCAACAAAATGGACTCAACACCCCATATTAAACGCCTAAGAATGTACTTGACTAGTAAGTATCTTAAAACCTATGGATTGCTATGTCTCCAAAAGAGAATCAAGCGTGTGTACAGGGGCATAAACGCAGCAGTGATAGGATTGGAGAGGTTCGGTGAGCAAATGAAGACCCTTTGAAGTCATATTGCATGGTACCCATTCCACGGGTTTCAACTACCCAGGTTTAATGTATTCTTCCTTCAGCTAAAACATGCATGTGGAACCTAGAGTATGATCAACCATGTGATCGGGAGACGTGTTCAAATATGTCTCAGTTTTTGTACCCTGGTACTTGGGTGCAACATTCCAGACGCTTTACTAACATTCTCCCGACTTGGAGAGTCAGTCCCTATAACCTCCTGTTTGGCCCAGTTTGCAATTTCTGCGGAAGATGAACAGGAATAGCGAGAACCAATGAGAGACTAGCTGGAGGTGTCTGGACGGGCAAATTTAACTCTCATTTCCCACCAGGAAGAGGAGTTAACCAAAGGCTCAGCGTGCCGTGCTGGAACCAGATTAAGGCCTGAAGCCATCCTGCAGTGTTGCGGCCAGGTCACAAGAAAGTGAGTTGAAGAATGGAGCTCAGGGACACTGTAATTCACAAACCTGCAGAGTTATAAATGACAACTATCGTCCAAAAATATACTGAAGTAAGGCTGCCAAGAGAATTTGAAAGCGGGGCAGAATTGCAGGAAACCGATTTCAGGAGGTAGACTGGAATTGCATTGAAAGCATAGGAAAAGAGGCAGAACGTCCACAATGATGCACTTGGGCAAAAAGGGCGTATGCGTTTTTTCCTGAATATATTCAGGAAAAAACGCATACGCCGTTTTTGGCCAACCAAGCAAACTTGCAAAGGAAATCTGCACTACAATGAAGTCTCACTTCCCCCCGGTCAAAAGGGCCATCTGAAAAAAGTGTAAAATCCAGCAAGGCAGGACAGGCCATGGAGAACTGGGAGCCTTGTTATGCTGATGGGCGGGATGTAAATTGCCAACAGACACTCGGGAGAAGTGTATGGTGTTTCCTGAAACATCTAAGAAACAAAGCAACAGAGCCTAGGGCACTTTCACATATGGTCCTATAGCTTAGGGAAATTAAAATCAAAAAGACACAGCCACCCCAAAGTTTGGGACGCCTCTGTTTACAAGAACCTCGTTTACCGTACAAGTTCTCTATCACAGAAAGTGAAAAATGGATAAAGAACTTGTGCTACTTACGTACAATGCAGTATCACTCAGCAATGAAATCTATGTCATCAGGCCCGTAGCAGCATAATGAGTGGATTCAGGTACGATGATTCTAACTGAAATAAGTCACACAGAAGAAGAAACATCATAAGATATCAGTAATACATGGAATGTAAACTTGGCTACAAAGGAACTGAATTCCAAAACAGAACAGGGTCTCAAATTTAGAAAACCAACTTATGCTTGCTTAAGGGTAAAGGTGAGTTGGGGTGCTGCATAAAACCAGAGATCGAAATGAGCACAGATAAAGTTCCTTAAGCCAAATATGGAATAGACAAGAGCTACTCCTTGCTCAACAAAATGGACTCAACACCACATATTAAACGCCTAAGAATGTACCTGACTAGTAAGTATCTTAAAACCTATGGATTGCTATGTCTCCAAAAGAGAATCAAGCGTGTGTACAGGGGCATAAACGCAGCAGTGATAGGATTGGAGAGGTTCGGTGAGCAAATGAAGACCCTTTGAAGTCATATTGCATGGTACCCATTCCACGGGTTTCAACTACCCAGGTTTAAGGTATTCTTCCTTCAGCTAAAACATGCATGTGGAACCTAGAGTATGATCAACCATGTGATCGGGAGACGTGTTCAAATATGTCTCAGTTTTCGTACCCTGGTACTCGGGTGCAACATTCCAGACGCTTTACTAACACTCTCCCGACTTGGAGAGTCAGTCCCTTTAACCTCCTGTTTGGCCCAGTTTGCAATTTCTGCGGAAGATGAACAGGAATAGCGAGAACCAATGAGAGACTAGCTGGAGGTGTCTCGACGGGCAAATTTAACTCTCATTTCCCACCAGGAAGAGGAATTAACCAAAGGCTCAGCGTGCCATGCCGGAACCAGATTAGGGCCTGAAGCCATCCTGCGGTGTTGCGGGCAGCTCACAAGAAAGCGAGTTGAAGAAAGGAGCTCAGGGGCACTGTAATTCACAAACCTGCAGAGTTATAAATGACAGCTATCGTCCAAAAATATACTGAAGTAAGGCTGCCAAGAGGACTTGAAAGCGGGGCAGAATTGCAGGAAACCGATTTCAGGAGGTAGACTGGAATTGCATTGAAAGCATAGGAAAAGAGGCAGAACGTCCACAATGATGCACTTGGCCAAAAAGGGCGTATGCGTTTTTTCCTGAATATATTCAGGAAAAAACGCATACGCCCTTTTTGGCCAACCAAGCAAGCTTGCAAAGGAAATCTGCACTACAATGAAGTCTCACTTCCCCCCGGTCAAAAGGGCCATCTGAAAAAAGTGTAAAATCCAGAAAGGCAGGACAGGCCATGGAGAACTGGGAGCCTTGTTATGCTGATGGGCGGGATGTAAACTGCCAACAGACACTCCGGAGAAGTGTATGGTGTTTCCTGAAACATCTAAAAAACAAAGCAACAGAGCCTAGGGCACTTCCACTTATGGTCCTATAGCTTAGGGAAATTAAAATCAAAAAGACACAGCCACCCCAATGTTTGGGACGCCTCTGTTTACAAGAACCTCTTTTACCATACAAGTTCAATATCACAGAAAGTGAAAAATGGATAAAGAACTTGTGGTACTTACGTACAATGCAGTATCACTCAGCAGTGAAATCTATGTCATCAGGCCCGTAGCAGCACAATGAGTGGATTCAGGTACGATGATTCTAACTGAAATAAGTCACACAGAAAAAGAAACATCATAAGATATCAGTAATACACGGAATGTAAACTTGGCTACACAGGAACTGAATTACAGAACAGAACAGGGTCTCAAATTTAGAAAACCAACTTATGCTTGTTTAAGGGTAAAGGTGAGTTGGGGTGCTGCATAAAACCAGAGATTGAAATGAGCACAGATAAAGTTCCTTAAGCCAAATATGGAATAGACAAGAGCTACTCCTTGCTCAACGAAATGGACTCAACACCGCATATTAAATGCCTAAGAATGTACCTGACTCTTAAGTATCTTAAAACCTATGGATTGCTATGTCTCCGAAAGAGAATCAAGCATGTGTACAGGGACATAAACGCAGCAGTGATAGGATTGGAGAGGATCGGTGAGCAAATGAAGACCCTTTGAAGTCATATTGCATGGTACCCATTCCACGGGTTTCAACTACCCAGGTTTAAGGTATTCTTCCTTCAGCTAAAACATGCATGTGGAACCTAGAGTATGATCAACCATGTGATCGGGAGACGTGTTCAAATATGTCTCAGTTTTCGTACCCTGGTACTCGGGTGCAACATTCCAGACGCTTTACTAACACTCTCCCGACTTGGAGAGTCAGTCCCTTTAACCTCCTGTTTGGCCCAGTTTGCAATTTCTGCGGAAGATGAACAGGAATAGCGAGAACCAATGAGAGACTAGCTGGAGGTGTCTGGACGGGCAAATTTAACTCTCATTTCCCACCAGGAAGAGGAAATAACCAAAGGCTCAGCGTGCCGTGCCGGAACCAGATTAGGGCCTGAAGCCATCCTGCGGTGTTGCGGCCAGCTCACAAGAAAACGAGTTGAAGAAAGGAGCTCAGGGGCACTGTAATTCACAAACCTGCAGAGTTATAAATGACAACTATCGTCCAAAAATATATTGAAGTAAGGCTGCCAAGAGGACTTGAAAGCGGGGCAGAATTGCAGGAAACCGATTTCAGGAGGTAGACTGGAATTGCACTGAAAGCATAGGAAAAGAGGCAGAACGTCCACAATGATGCACTTGGCCAAAAAGGGCGTATGCGTTTTTTCCTGAATATATTCAGGAAAAAACGCATACGCCCTTTTTGGCCAACCAAGCAAGCTTGCAAAGGAAATCTGCACTACAATGAAGTCTCACTCCCCCCCCCCGGTCAAAAGGGCCATCTGAAAAAAGTGTAAAATCCAGAAAGGCAGGACAGGCCATGGAGAACTGGGAGCCTTGTTATGCTGATGGGCGGGATGTAAACTGCCAACAGACACTCGGGAGAAGTGTATGGTGTTTCCTGAAACATCTAAAAAACAAAGCAACAGAGCCTAGGGCATTTACACTTATGGTCCTATAGCATAGGGAAATTAAAATCAAAAAGATACAGCCACCCCAATGTTTGGGACGCCTCTGTTTACAAGAACCTCGTTTACCGTACAAGTTCAATATCACAGAAAGTGAAAAATGGATAAAGAACTTGTGGTACTTACGTACAATGCAGTATCACTCAGCAGTGAAATCTATGTCATCAGGCCCGTAGCAGCACAATGAGTGGATTCAGGTACGATGATTCTAACTGAAATAAGTCACACAGAGAAAGAAACATCATAAGATATCAGTAATACACGGAATGTAAACTTGGCTACACAGGAACTGAATTACAGAACAGAACAGGGTCTCAAATTTAGAAAACCAACTTATGCTTGTTTAAGGGTAAAGGTGAGTTGGGGTGCTGCATAAAACCAGAGATTGAAATGAGCACAGATAAAGTTCCTTAAGCCAAATATGGAATAGACAAGAGCTACTCCTTGCTCAACGAAATGGACTCAACACCGCATATTAAACGCCTAAGAATGTACCTGACTCTTAAGTATCTTAAAACCTATGGATTGCTATGTCTCCGAAAGAGAATCAAGCATGTGTACAGGGACATAAACGCAGCAGTGATAGGATTGGAGAGGATCGGTGAGCAAGTGAAGACCCTTTGAAGTCATATTGCATGGTACCCATTCCACGGGTTTCAACTACCCAGGTTTAAGGTATTCTTCCTTCAGCTAAAACATGCATGTGGAACCTAGAGTATGATCAACCATGTGATCGGGAGACGTGTTCAAATATGTCTCAGTTTTCGTACCCTGGTACTCGGGTGCAACATTCCAGACGCTTTACTAACACTCTCCCGACTTGGAGAGTCAGTCCCTTTAACCTCCTGTTTGGCCCAGTTTGCAATTTCTGCGGAAGATGAACAGGAATAGCGAGAACCAATGAGAGACTAGCTGGAGGTGTCTGGACGGGCAAATTTAACTCTCATTTCCCACCAGGAAGAGGAAATAACCAAAGGCTCAGCGTGCCGTGCCGGAACCAGATTAGGGCCTGAAGCCATCCTGCGGTGTTGCGGCCAGCTCACAAGAAAACGAGTTGAAGAAAGGAGCTCAGGGGCACTGTAATTCACAAACCTGCAGAGTTATAAATGACAACTATCGTCCAAAAATATACTGAAGTAAGGCTGCCAAGAGGACTTGAAAGCGGGGCAGAATTGCAGGAAACCGATTTCAGGAGGTAGACTGGAATTGCATTGAAAGCATAGGAAAAGAGGCAGAACGTCCACAATGATGCACTTGGCCAAAAAGGGCGTATGCGTTTTTTCCTGAATATATTCAGGAAAAAACGCATACGCCCTTTTTGGCCAACCAAGCAAGCTTGCAAAGGAAATCTGCACTACAATGAAGTCTCACTTCCCCCCCACCCCGGTCAAAAGGGCCATCTGAAAAAAGTGTAAAATCCAGAAATGCAGGACAGGCCATGGAGAACTGGGAGCCTTGTTATGCTGATGGGCGGGATGTAAACTGCCAACAGACACTCGGGAGAAGTGTATGGTGTTTCCTGAAACATCTAAAAAACAAAGCAACAGAGCCTAGGGCACTTCCACTTATGGTCCTATAGCTTAGGGAAATTAAAATCAAAAAGACACAGCCACCCCAATGTTCGGGACGCCTCTGTTTACAAGAACCTCATTTACCGTACAAGTTCAATATCACAGAAAGTGAAAAATGGATAAAGAACTTGTGGTACTTACGTACAATGCAGTATCACTCAGCAGTGAAATCTATGTCATCAGGCCCGTAGCAGCACAATGAGTGGATTCAGGTACGATGAATCTAACTGAAATAAGTCACACAGAGAAAGAAACATCATAAGATATCAGTAATACACGGAATGTAAACTTGGCTACACAGGAACTGAATTACAGAACAGAACAGGGTCTCAAATTTAGAAAACCAACTTATGCTTGTTTAAGGGTAAAGGTGAGTTGGGGTGCTGCATAAAACCAGAGATTGAAATGAGCACAGATAAAGTTCCTTAAGCCAAATATGGAATAGACAAGAGCTACTCCTTGCTCAACGAAATGGACTCAACACCGCATATTAAACGCCTAAGAATGTACCTGACTCTTAAGTATCTTAAAACCTATGGATTGCTATGTCTCCGAAAGAGAATCAAGCATGTGTACAGGGACATAAACGCAGCAGTGATAGGATTGGAGAGGTTCGGTGAGCAAATGAAGACCCTTTGAAGTCATATTGCATGGTACCCATTCCACGGGTTTCAACTACCCAGGTTTAAGGTATTCTTCCTTCAGCTAAAACATGCATGTGGAACCTAGAGTATGATCAACCATGTGATCGGGAGACGTGTTCAAATATGTCTCAGTTTTCGTACCCTGGTACTCGGGTGCAACATTCCAGACGCTTTACTAACACTCTCCCGACTTGGAGAGTCAGTCCCTTTAACCTCCTGTTTGGCCCAGTTTGCAATTTCTGCGGAAGATGAACAGGAATAGCGAGAACCAATGAGAGACTAGCTGGAGGTGTCTGGACGGGCAAATTTAACTCTCATTTCCCACCAGGAAGAGGAAATAACCAAAGGCTCAGCGTGCCGTGCCGGAACCAGATTAGGGCCTGAAGCCATCCTGCGGTGTTGCGGCCAGCTCACAAGAAAACGAGTTGAAGAAAGGAGCTCAGGGGCACTGTAATTCACAAACCTGCAGAGTTATAAATGACAACTATCGTCCAAAAATATACTGAAGTAAGGCTGCCAAGAGGACTTGAAAGCGGGGCAGAATTGCAGGAAACCGATTTCAGGAGGTAGACTGGAATTGCATTGAAAGCATAGGAAAAGAGGCAGAACGTCCACAATGATGCACTTGGCCAAAAAGGGCGTATGCGTTTTTTCCTGAATATATTCAGGAAAAAACGCATACGCCCTTTTTGGCCAACCAAGCAAGCTTGCAAAGGAAATCTGCACTACAATGAAGTCTCACTTCCCCCCCACCCCGGTCAAAAGGGCCATCTGAAAAAAGTGTAAAATCCAGAAAGGCAGGACAGGCCATGGAGAACTGGGAGCCTTGTTATGCTGATGGGCGGGATGTAAACTGCCAACAGACACTCGGGAGAAGTGTATGGTGTTTCCTGAAACATCTAAAAAACAAAGCAACAGAGCCTAGGGCACTTCCACTTATGGTCCTATAGCTTAGGGAAATTAAAATCAAAAAGATACAGCCACCCCAATGTTTGGGACGCCTCTGTTTACAAGAACCTCGTTTACCGTACAAGTTCAATATCACAGAAAGTGAAAAATGGATAAAGAACTTCTGGTACTTACGTACAATGCAGTATCACTCAGCAGTGAAATCTATGTCATCAGGCCCGTAGCAGCACAATGAGTGGATTCAGGTACGATGATTCTAACTGAAATAAGTCACACAGAGAAAGAAACATCATAAGATATCAGTAATACACGGAATGTAAACTTGGCTACACAGGAACTGAATTACAGAACAGAACAGGGTCTCAAATTTAGAAAACCAACTTATGCTTGTTTAAGGGTAAAGGTGAGTTGGGGTGCTGCATAAAACCAGAGATTGAAATGAGCACAGATAAAGTTCCTTAAGCCAAATATGGAATAGACAAGAGCTACTCCTTGCTCAACGAAATGGACTCAACACCGCATATTAAACGCCTAAGAATGTACCTGACTCTTAAGTATCTTAAAACCTATGGATTGCTATGTCTCCGAAAGAGAATCAAGCATGTGTACAGGGACATAAACGCAGCAGTGATAGGATTGGAGAGGTTCGGTGAGCAAATGAAGACCCTTTGAAGTCATATTGCATGGTACCCATTCCACGGGTTTCAACTACCCAGGTTTAAGGTATTCTTCCTTCAGCTAAAACATGCATGTGGAACCTAGAGTATGATCAACCATGTGATCGGGAGACGTGTTCAAATATGTCTCAGTTTTCGTACCCTGGTACTCGGGTGCAACATTCCAGACGCTTTACTAACACTCTCCCGACTTGGAGAGTCAGTCCCTTTAACCTCCTGTTTGGCCCAGTTTGCAATTTCTGCAGAAGATGAACAGGAATAGCGAGAACCAATGAGAGACTAGCTGGAGGTGTCTGGACGGGCAAATTTAACTCTCATTTCCCACCAGGAAGAGGAAATAACCAAAGGCTCAGCGTGCCATGCCGGAACCAGATTAGGGCCTGAAGCCATCCTGCGGTGTTGCGGCCAGCTCACAAGAAAACGAGTTGAAGAAAGGAGCTCAGGGGCACTGTAATTCACAAACCTGCAGAGTTATAAATGACAACTATCGTCCAAAAATATACTGAAGTAAGGCTGCCAAGAGGACTTGAAAGCGGGGCAGAATTGCAGGAAACCGATTTCAGGAGGTAGACTGGAATTGCATTGAAAGCATAGGAAAAGAGGCAGAACGTCCACAATGATGCACTTGGCCAAAAAGGGCGTATGCGTTTTTTCCTGAATATATTCAGGAAAAAACGCATACGCCCTTTTTGGCCAACCAAGCAAGCTTGCAAAGGAAATCTGCACTACAATGAAGTCTCACTTCCCCCCCACCCCGGTCAAAAGGGCCATCTTAAAAAAGTGTAAAATCCAGAAAGGCAGGACAGGCCATGGAGAACTGGGAGCCTTGTTATGCTGATGGGCGGGATGTAAACTGCCAACAGACACTCGGGTGAAGTGTATGGTGTTTCCTGAAACATCTAAGAAACAAAGCAACAGAGCCTAGGGCACTTTCACTTATGGTCCTATAGCTTAGGGAAATTAAAATCAAAAAGACACAGCCACCCCAATGTTTGGGACGCCTCTGTTTACAAGAACCTCGTTTACCGTACAAGTTCAATATCACAGAAAGTGAAAAATGGATAAAGAACTTGTGGTACTTACGTACAATGCAGTATCACTCAGCAGTGAAATCTATGTCATCAGGCCCGTAGCAGCACAATGAGTGGATTCAGGTACGATGATTCTAACTGAAATAAGTCACACAGAGAAAGAAACATCATAAGATATCAGTAATACACGGAATGTAAACTTGGCTACACAGGAACTGAATTACAGAACAGAACAGGGTCTCAAATTTAGAAAACCAACTTATGCTTGTTTAAGGGTAAAGGTGAGTTGGGGTGCTGCATAAAACCAGAGATTGAAATGAGCACAGATAAATTTCCTTAAGCCAAATATGGAATAGACAAGAGCTATTCCTTGCTCAACGAAATGGACTCAACACCGCATATTAAACGCCTAAGAATGTACCTGACTCTTAAGTATTTTAAAACCTATGGATTGCTATGTCTCCGAAAGAGAATCAAGCATGTGTACAGGGACATAAACGCAGCAGTGATAGGATTGGAGAGGTTCGGTGAGCAAATGAAGACCCTTTGAAGTCATATTGCATGGTACCCATTCCACGGGTTTCAACTACCCAGGTTTAAGGTATTCTTCCTTCAGCTAAAACATGCATGTGGAACCTAGAGTATGATCAACCATGTGATCGGGAGACGTGTTCAAATATGTCTCAGTTTTCGTACCCTGGTACTCGGGTGCAACATTCCAGACGCTTTACTAACACTCTCCCGACTTGGAGAGTCAGTCCCTTTAACCTCCTGTTTGGCCCAGTTTGCAATTTCTGCAGAAGATGAACAGGAATAGCGAGAACCAATGAGAGACTAGCTGGAGGTGTCTGGACGGGTAAATTTAACTCTCATTTCCCACCAGGAAGAGGAAATAACCAAAGGCTCAGCGTGCCATGCCGGAACCAGATTAGGGCCTGAAGCCATCCTGCGGTGTTGCGGCCAGCTCACAAGAAAACGAGTTGAAGAAAGGAGCTCAGGGGCACTGTAATTCACAAACCTGCAGAGTTATAAATGACAACTATCGTCCAAAAATATACTGAAGTAAGGCTGCCAAGAGGACTTGAAAGCGGGGCAGAATTGCAGGAAACCGATTTCAGGAGGTAGACTGGAATTGCATTGAAAGCATAGGAAAAGAGGCAGAACGTCCACAATGATGCACTTGGCCAAAAAGGGCGTATGCGTTTTTTCCTGAATATATTCAGGAAAAAACGCATACGCCCTTTTTGGCCAACCAAGCAAGCTTGCAAAGGAAATCTGCACTACAATGAAGTCTCACTTCCCCCCCACCCCGGTCAAAAGGGCCATCTTAAAAATGTGTAAAATCCAGAAAGGCAGGACAGGCCATGGAGAACTGGGAGCCTTGTTATGCTGATGGGTGGGATGTAAACTGCCAACAGACACTCGGGAGAAGTGTATGGTGTTTCCTGAAACATCTAAGAAACAAAGCAACAGAGCCTAGGGCACTTTCACTTATGGTCCTATAGCTTAGGGAAATTAAAATCAAAAAGACACAGCCACCCCAATGTTTGGGACGCCTCTGTTTACAAGAACCTCGTTTACCGTACAAGTTCAATATCACAGAAAGTGAAAAATGGATAAAGAACTTGTGGTACTTACGTACAATGCAGTATCACTCAGCAGTGAAATCTATGTCATCAGGCCCGTAGCAGCACAATGAGTGGATTCAGGTACGATGATTCTAACTGAAATAAGTCACACAGAAAAAGAAACATCATAAGATATCAGTAATACACGGAATGTAAACTTGGCTACACAGGAACTGAATTACAGAACAGAACAGGGTCTCAAATTTAGAAAACCA
The DNA here is from genome assembly GCF_963455315.2 of Globicephala melas. NCBI lineage: Eukaryota > Metazoa > Chordata > Mammalia > Artiodactyla > Delphinidae > Globicephala > Globicephala melas. The sequence continues at coordinate 749,371 of NW_027207297.1, read as the reverse complement.
ACTTATGCTTGTTTAAGGGTAAAGGTGAGTTGGGGTGCTGCATAAAACCAGAGATTGAAATGAGCACAGATAAAGTTCCTTAAGCCAAATATGGAATAGACAAGAGCTACTCCTTGCTCAACGAAATGGACTCAACACCGCATATTAAACGCCTAAGAATGTACCTGACTCTTAAGTATCTTAAAACCTATGGATTGCTATGTCTCCGAAAGAGAATCAAGCATGTGTACAGGGACATAAACGCAGCAGTGATAGGATTGGAGAGGTTCGGTGAGCAAATGAAGACCCTTTGAAGTCATATTGCATGGTACCCATTCCACGGGTTTCAACTACCCAGGTTTAAGGTATTCTTCCTTCAGCGAAAACATGCATTGGAACCTAGAGTATGATCAACCATGTGATTGGGAGACGTGTTCAAATATGTCTCAGTTTTCGTACCCTGGTACTCGGGTGCAACATTCCAGACGCTTTACTAACACTCTCCCGACCTGGAGAGTCAGTCCCTTTAACCTCCTGTTTGGCCCAGTTTGCAATTTCTGCGGAAGATGAACAGGAATAGCGAGAACCAATGAGAGACTAGCTGGAGGTGTCTGGACGGGCAAATTTAACTCTCATTTCCCACCAGGAAGAGGAAATAACCAAAGGCTCAGCGTGCCATGCCGGAACCAGATTAGGGCCTGAAGCCATCCTGCGGTGTTGCGGCCAGCTCACAAGAAAACGAGTTGAAGAAAGGAGCTCAGGGGCACTGTAATTCACAAACCTGCAGAGTTATAAATGACAACTATCGTCCAAAAATATACTGAAGTAAGGCTGCCAAGAGGACTTGAAAGCGGGGCAGAATTGCAGGAAACCGATTTCAGGAGGTAGACTGGAATTGCATTGAAAGCATAGGAAAAGAGGCAGAACGTCCACAATGATGCACTTGGCCAAAAAGGGCGTATGCGTTTTTTCCTGAATATATTCAGGAAAAAACGCATACGCCCTTTTTGGCCAACCAAGCAAGCTTGCAAAGGAAATCTGCACTACAATGAAGTCTCACTTCCCCCCCACCCCGGTCAAAAGGGCCATCTTAAAAATGTGTAAAATCCAGAAAGGCAGGACAGGCCATGGAGAACTGGGAGCCTTGTTATGCTGATGGGTGGGATGTAAACTGCCAACAGACACTCGGGAGAAGTGTATGGTGTTTCCTGAAACATCTAAGAAACAAAGCAACAGAGCCTAGGGCACTTTCACTTATGGTCCTATAGCTTAGGGAAATTAAAATCAAAAAGACACAGCCACCCCAATGTTTGGGACGCCTCTGTTTACAAGAACCTCGTTTACCGTACAAGTTCAATATCACAGAAAGTGAAAAATGGATAAAGAACTTGTGGTACTTACGTACAATGCAGTATCACTCAGCAGTGAAATCTATGTCATCAGGCCCGTAGCAGCACAATGAGTGGATTCAGGTACGATGATTCTAACTGAAATAAGTCACACAGAAAAAGAAACATCATAAGATATCAGTAATACACGGAATGTAAACTTGGCTACACAGGAACTGAATTACAGAACAGAACAGGGTCTCAAATTTAGAAAACCAACTTATGCTTGTTTAAGGGTAAAGGTGAGTTGGGGTGCTGCATAAAACCAGAGATTGAAATGAGCACAGATAAAGTTCCTTAAGCCAAATATGGAATAGACAAGAGCTACTCCTTGCTCAACGAAATGGACTCAACACCGCATATTAAACGCCTAAGAATGTACCTGACTCTTAAGTATCTTAAAACCTATGGATTGCTATGTCTCCGAAAGAGAATCAAGCATGTGTACAGGGACATAAACGCAGCAGTGATAGGATTGGAGAGGTTCGGTGAGCAAATGAAGACCCTTTGAAGTCATATTGCATGGTACCCATTCCACGGGTTTCAACTACCCAGGTTTAAGGTATTCTTCCTTCAGCGAAAACATGCATTGGAACCTAGAGTATGATCAACCATGTGATTGGGAGACGTGTTCAAATATGTCTCAGTTTTCGTACCCTGGTACTCGGGTGCAACATTCCAGACGCTTTACTAACACTCTCCCGACCTGGAGAGTCAGTCCCTTTAACCTCCTGTTTGGCCCAGTTTGCAATTTCTGCGGAAGATGAACAGGAATAGCGAGAACCAATGAGAGACTAGCTGGAGGTGTCTGGACGGGCAAATTTAACTCTCATTTCCCACCAGGAAGAGGAAATAACCAAAGGCTCAGCGTGCCGTGCCGGAACCAGATTAGGGCCTGAAGCCATCCTGCGGTGTTGCGGCCAGCTCACAAGAAAACGAGTTGAAGAAAGGAGCTCAGGGGCACTGTAATTCACAAACCTGCAGAGTTATAAATGACAACTATCGTCCAAAAATATACTGAAGTAAGGCTGCCAAGAGGACTTGAAAGCGGGGCAGAATTGCAGGAAACCGATTTCAGGAGGTAGACTGGAATTGCATTGAAAGCATAGGAAAAGAGGCAGAACGTCCACAATGATGCACTTGGCCAAAAAGGGCGTATGCGTTTTTTTCCTGAATATATTCAGGAAAAAAACGCATACGCCCTTTTTGGCCAACCAAGCAAGCTTGCAAAGGAAATCTGCACTACAATGAAGTCTCACTTCCCACCCCGCCCCCGGTCAAAAGGGCCATCTGAAAAAAGTGTAAAATCCAGAAAGGCAGGACAGGCCATGGAGAACTGGGAGCCTTGTTATGCTGATGGGCGGGATGTAAATTGCCAACAGACACTCGGGAGAAGTGTATGGTGTTTCCTGAAACATCTAAAAAACAAAGCAACAGAGCCTAGGGCACTTCCACTTATGGTCCTATAGCTTAGGGAAATTAAAATCAAAAAGATACAGCCACCCCAATGTTTGGGACGATCTGTTTACAAGAACCTCGTTTACCGTACAAGTTCAATATCACAGAAAGTGAAAAATGGATAAAGAACTTGTGGTACTTACGTACAATGCAGTATCACTCAGCAGTGAAATCTATGTCATCAGGCCCGTAGCAGCACAATGAGTGGATTCAGGTACGATGATTCTAACTGAAATAAGTCACACAGAAAAAGAAACATCATAAGATATCAGTAATACACGGAATGTAAACTTGGCTACACAGGAACTGAATTACAGAACAGAACAGGGTCTCAAATTTAGAAAACCAACTTATGCTTGTTTAAGGGTAAAGGTGAGTTGGGGTGCTGCATAAAACCAGAGATTGAAATGAGCACAGATAAAGTTCCTTAAGCCAAATATGGAATAGACAAGAGCTACTCCTTGCTCAACGAAATGGAGTCAACACCGCATATTAAACGCCTAAGAATGTACCTGACTCTTAAGTATCTTAAAACCTATGGATTGCTATGTCTCCGAAAGAGAATCAAGCATGTGTACAGGGACATAAACGCAGCAGTGATAGGATTGGAGAGGTTCGGTGAGCAAATGAAGACCCTTTGAAGTCATATTGCATGGTACCCATTCCACGGGTTTCAACTACCCAGGTTTAAGGTATTCTTCCTTCAGCTAAAACATGCATGTGGAACCTAGAGTATGATCAACCATGTGATCGGGAGACGTGTTCAAATATGTCTCAGTTTTCGTACCCTGGTACTCGGGTGCAACATTCCAGACGCTTTACTAACACTCTCCCGACTTGGAGAGTCAGTCCCTTTAACCTCCTGTTTGGCCCAGTTTGCAATTTCTGCGGAAGATGAACAGGAATAGCGAGAACCAATGAGAGACTAGCTGGAGGTGTCTGGACGGGCAAATTTAACTCTCATTTCCCACCAGGAAGAGGAAATAACCAAAGGCTCAGCGTGCCGTGCCGGAACCAGATTAGGGCCTGAAGCCATCCTGCGGTGTTGCGGCCAGCTCACAAGAAAACGAGTTGAAGAAAGGAGCTCAGGGGCACTGTAATTCACAAACCTGCAGAGTTATAAATGACAACTATCGTCCAAAAATATACTGAAGTAAGGCTGCCAAGAGGACTTGAAAGCGGGGCAGAATTGCAGGAAACCGATTTCAGGAGGTAGACTGGAATTGCATTGAAAGCATAGGAAAAGAGGCAGAACGTCCACAATGATGCACTTGGCCAAAAAGGGCGTATGCGTTTTTTCCTGAATATATTCAGGAAAAAACGCATACGCCCTTTTTGGCCAACCAAGCAAGCTTGCAAAGGAAATCTGCACTACAATGAAGTCTCACTTCCCCCCCCCCCCCGGTCAAAAGGGCCATCTTAAAAAAGTGTAAAATCCAGAAAGGCAGGACAGGCCATGGAGAACTGGGAGCCTTGTTATGCTGATGGGCGGGATGTAAACTGCCAACAGACACTCGGGAGAAGTGTATGGTGTTTCCTGAAACATCTAAGAAACAAAGCAACAGAGCCTAGGGCACTTCCACTTATGGTCCTATAGCTTAGGGAAATTAAAATCAAAAAGATACAGCCACCCCAATGTTTGGGACGCCTCTGTTTACAAGAACCTCGTTTACCGTACAAGTTCAATATCACAGAAAGTGAAAAATGGATAAAGAACTTGTGGTACTTACGTACAATGCAGTATCACTCAGCAGTGAAATCTATGTCATCAGGCCCGTAGCAGCACAATGATTGGATTCAGGTACGATGATTCTAACTGAAATAAGTCACACAGAGAAAGAAACATCATAAGATATCAGTAATACACGGAATGTAAACTTGGCTACACAGGAACTGAATTACAGAACAGAACAGGGTCTCAAATTTAGAAAACCAACTTATGCTTGTTTAAGGGTAAAGGTGAGTTGGGGTGCTGCATAAAACCAGAGATTGAAATGAGCACAGATAAAGTTCCTTAAGCCAAATATGGAATAGACAAGAGCTACTCCTTGCTCAACGAAATGGACTCAACACCGCATATTAAACGCCTAAGAATGTACCTGACACTTAAGTATCTTAAAACCTATGGATTGCTATGTCTCCGAAAGAGAATCAAGCATGTGTACAGGGACATAAACGCAGCAGTGATAGGATTGGAGAGGTTCGGTGAGCAAATGAAGACCCTTTGAAGTCATATTGCATGGTACCCATTCCACGGGTTTCAACTACCCAGGTTTAAGGTATTCTTCCTTCAGCTAAAACATGCATGTGGAACCTAGAGTATGATCAACCATGTGATCGGGAGACGTGTTCAAATATGTCTCAGTTTTCGTACCCTGGTACTCGGGTGCAACATTCCAGACGCTTTACTAACACTCTCCCGACTTGGAGAGTCAGTCCCTTTAACCTCCTGTTTGGCCCAGTTTGCAATTTCTGCGGAAGATGAACAGGAATAGCGAGAACCAATGAGAGACTAGCTGGAGGTGTCTGGACGGGCAAATTTAACTCTCATTTCCCACCAGGAAGAGGAATTAACCAAAGACTCAGCGTGCCGTGCCGGAACCAGATTAGGGCCTGAAGCCATCCTGCGGTGTTGTGGCCAGCTCACAAGAAAGTGAGTTGAAGAAAGGAGCTCAGGGGCACTGTAATTCACAAACCTGCAGAGTTATAAATGACAGCTATCGTCCAAAAATATACTGAAGTAAGGCTGCCAAGAGGACTTGAACGCGGGGCAGAATTGCAGGAAACCGATTTCAGGAGGTAGACTGGAATTGCATTGAAAGCATAGGAAAAGAGGCAGAACGTCCACAATGATGCACTTGGCCAAAAAGGGCGTATGCGTTTTTTCCTGAATATATTCAGGAAAAAACGCATACGCCCTTTTTGGCCAACCAAGCAAACTTGCAAAGGAAATCTGCACTACATTGAAGTCTCACTTCCCCCCGGTCAAAAGAGCCATCTGAAAAAGTGTAAAATCCAGAAAGGCAGGACAGGCCATGGAGAACTGGGAGCCTTGTTATGTTGATGGGCGGGATGTAAATTGCCAACAGACACTCGGGAGAAGTGTATGGTGTTTCCTGAAACATCTAAGAAACAAAGCAACAGAGCCTAGGGCACTTCCACTTATGGTCCTATAGCTTAGGGAAATTAAAATCAAAAAGACACAGCCACCCCAATTTGGGACGCCTCTGTTTACAAGAACCTCGTTTACCGTACAAGTTCAATATCACAGAAAGTGAAAAATGGATAAAGAACTTGTGGTACTTACGTACAATGCAGTATCCCTCAGCAATGAAATCTATGTCATCAGGCCTGTAGCAGCATAATGAGTGGATTCAGGTACGATGATTCTAACTGAAATAAGTCACACAGAAAAAGAAACATCATAAGATATCAGTAATACACGGAATGTAAACTTGGCTACACAGGAACTGAATTACAGAACAGAACAGGGTCTCAAATTTAGAAAACCAACTTATGCTTGCTTAAGGGGAAAGGTGAGTTGGGGTGCTGCATAAAACCAGAGATTGAAATGAGCACAGATAAAGTTCCTTAAGCCAAATATGGAATAGACAAGAGCTACTCCTTGCTCAACGAAATGGACTCAACACCGCATATTAAACGCCTAAGAATGTACCTGACTCTTAAGTATCTTAAAACCTATGGATTGCTATGTCTCCGAAAGAGAATCAAGCATGTGTACAGGGACATAAACGCAGCAGTGATAGGATTGGAGAGCTTCGGTGAGCAAATGAAGACCCTTTGAAGTCAATTTGCATGGTACCCATTCCACGGGTCTCAACTCTACAGGTTTAAGGTATTCTTCCTTCAGCTAAAACATGCATGTGGAACCCAGAGTATGATCAACCATGTGATCGGGAGACGTTTTCAAATATGTCTCAGTTTTCGTACCCTGGTACTCGGGTGCAACATTCCAGACGCTTTACTAACACTCTCCCGACTTTGAGAGTCAGCCTCTTTAACCTCCTGTTTGGCCCAGTTTGCAATTTCTGCGGAAGATGAACAGGAATAGCGAGAACCAATGAGAGACTAGCTGGAGGTGTCTGGACGGGCAAATTTAACTCTCATTTCCCACCAGGAAGAGGAATTAACCAAAGACTCAGCGTGCCGTGCCAGAACCAGATTAGGGCCTGAATCCATCCTGCGGTGTTGCGGGCAGCTCACAAGAAAGCGAGTTGAGAAAGGAGCTCAGGGGCACTGTAATTCACAAACCTGCAGAGTTATAAATGACAACTATCGTCCAAAAATATACTGAAGTAAGGCTGCCAAGAGAACTTGAAAGCGGGGCAGAATTGCAGGAAACCGATTTCAGGAGGTAGACTGGAATTGCATTGAAAGCATAGGAAAAGAGGCAGAACGTCCACAATGATGCACTTGGCCAAAAAGGGCGTATGCGTTTTTTCCTGAATATATTCAGGAAAAAACGCATACGCCCTTTTTGGCCAACCAAGCAAGCTTGCAAAGGAAATCTGCACTACAATGAAGTCTCACTTCCCCCCGGTCAAAAGGGCCATCTGAAAAAAGTGTAAAATCCAGAAAGGCAGGACAGGCCATGGAGACCTGGCAGCCTTGTTATGCTGATGGGCGGGATGTAAATTGCCAACAGACACTTGGGAGAAGTGTATGGTGTTTCCTGAAACATCTAAAAAACAAAGCAACAGAGCCTAGGGCACTTCCACTTATGGTCCTATAGCTTAGGGAAATTAAAATCAAAAAGATACAGCCACCCCAATGTTTGGGACGCCTCTGTTTACAAGAACCTCGTTTACCGTACAAGTTCAATATCACAGAAAGTGAAAAATGGATAAAGAACTTGTGGTACTTACGTACAATGCAGTATCACTCAGCAGTGAAATCTATGTCATCAGGCCCGTAGCAGCGCAATGAGTGGATTCAGGTACGATGATTCTAACTGAAATAAGTCACACAGAAAAAGAAACATCATAATATATCACTAATACACGGAATCTAAACTTGGCTACACAGGAACTGAATTACAGAACAGAACAGGGTCTCAAATTTAGAAAACCAACTTATGCTTGTTTAAGGGTAAAGGTGAGTTGGGGTTCTGCATAAAACCAGAGATTGAAATGAGCACAGATAAAGTTCCTTAAGCCAAATATGGAATAGACAAGAGCTACTCCTTGCTCAACGAAATGGACTCAACACCGCATATTAAACGCCTAAGAATGTACCTGACTCTTAAGTATCTTAAAACCTATGGATTGCTATGTCTCCGAAAGAGAATCAAGCATGTGTACAGGGACATAAACGCAGCAGTGATAGGATTGGAGAGGTTCGGTGAGCAAATGAAGACCCTTTGAAGTCATATTGCATGGTACCCATTCCACGGGTCTCAACTCTCCAGGTTTAAGGTATTCTTCCTTCAGCTAAAACATGCATATGAAATCCAGAGTATGATCAACCGTGTGAACGGGAGACGTGTTCAAATATGTCTCAGTTTTCCTCCACTGGTACTAGGGTGCAACATTCCAGACGCTTTACTAACACTCACCCCACTTGGAGAGTCAGCGCCTTTAAACTCCTGTTTGGCCCAGTTTGCAATTTCTGCGGAAGATGAACAGGAATAGGGAGAACCAATGAGAGACTAGCTGGAGGTGTCTGGACGGGCAAATTTAACTCTCATTTCCCACCAGGAAGAGGAAATAACCAAAGGCTCAGCGTGCCGTGCCGGAACCAGATTAGGGCCTGAAGCCATCCTGCGGTGTTGCGGCCAGCTCAAAAGAAAGCGAGTTGAAGAAAGGAGCTCAGGGGCACTGTAATTCACAAACCTGCAGAGTTATAAATGACAACTATCGTCCAAAAATATACTGAAGTAAGGCTGCCAAGAGGACTTGAAAGCGGGGCAGAATTGCAGGAAACCGATTTCAGGAGGTAGACTGGAATTGCATTGAAAGCATAGGAAAAGAGGCAGAACGTCCACAATGATGCACTTGGCCAAAAAGGGCGTATGCGTTTTTTCCTGAATATATTCAGGAAAAAAACGCATACGCCCTTTTTGGCCAACCAAGCAAGCTTGCAAAGGAAATCTGCACTACAATGAAGTCTCACTTCCCCCCGGTCAAAAGGGCCATCTGGAAAAAGTGTAAAATCCAGAAAGGCAGGACAGGCCATGGAGACCTGGGAGCCTTCTTATGCTGATGGGCCGGATGTAAATTGCCAACAGACACTCGGGAGAAGTGTATGGTGTTTCCTGAAACATCTAAGAAACAAAGCAACAGAGCCTAGGGCACTTTCACTTATGGTCCTATAGCTTAGGGAAATTAAAATCAAAAAGACACAGCCACCCCAATATTTGGGACGCCTCTGTTGACAAGAACATCGTTTACCGTACAAGTTCTCTATCACAGAAAGTGAAAAATGGATAAAGAACTTGTGGTACTTACGTACAATGCAGTATCACTCAGCAATGAAATCTATGTCATCAGGCCCGTAGCAGCATAATGAGTGGATTCAGGTATGATGATTCTAACTGAAATAAGTCACACAGAAAAAGAAATATCATAAGATATCACTAATACACGGAATGTAAACTTGGCTACACAGGAACTGAATTCCAAAACAGAACAGCGTCTCAAATTTAGAAAACCAACTTATGCTTGCTTAAGGGGAAAGGTGAGTTGGGGTGCTGCATAAAACCAGAGATTGAAATGAGCACAGATAAAGTTCCTTAAGCCAAATATGGAATAGACAAGAGCTACTGCTTGCTCAACGAAATGGACTCAACACCCCATATTAAACGCCTATGAATGTACCTGACTAGTAAGTATCTTAAAACCTATGGATTGCTATGTCTCCAAAAGAGAATCAAGCGTGTGTACAGGGGCATAAACACAGCAGTGATAGGATTGGAGAGGTTCGGTGAGCAAATGCAGACCCTTTGAAGTCAATTTGCATGGTACCCATTCCACGGGTCTCAACTCTACAGGTTTAAGGTATTCTTCCTTCAGCTAAAACATGCATGTGGAACCCAGAGTATGATCAACCATGTGATCGGGAGACGTTTTCAAATATGTCTCAGTTTTCGTACCCTGGTACTCGGGTGCAACATTCCAGACGCTTTACTAACACTCTCCCGACTTTGAGAGTCAGCCTCTTTAACCTCCTGTTTGGCCCAGTTTGCAATTTCTGCGGAAGATGAACAGGAATAGCGAGAACCAATGAGAGACTAGCTGGAGGTGTCTGGACGGGCAAATTTAACTCTCATTTCCCACCAGGAAGAGGAATTAACCAAAGACTCAGCGTGCCGTGCCGGAACCAGATTAGGGCCTGAAGCCATCCTGCGGTGTTGCGGCCAGCTCACAAGAAAGCGAGTTGAAGAAAGGAGCTCAGGGGCACTGTAATTCACAAACCTGCAGAGTTATAAATGACAGCTATCGTCCAAAAATATACTGAAGTAAGGCTGCCAAGAGGACTTGAACGCGGGGCAGAATTGCAGGAAACCAATTTCAGGAGGTAGACTGGAATTGCATTGAAAGCATAGGAAAAGAGGCAGAACGTCCACAATGATGCACTTGGCCAAAAAGGGCGTATGCGTTTATTCCTGAATATATTCAGGAATAAACGCATATGCCCTTTTTGGCTAACCAAGCAAACTTGCAAAGGAAATCTGCACTACAATGAAGTCTCACTTCCCCCCGGTCAAAAGAGCCATCTGAAAAAGTGTAAAATCCAGAAAGGCAGGACAGGCCATGGAGAACTGGGAGCCTTGTTATGCTGATGGGCGGGATGTAAATTGCCAACAGACACTCGGGAGAAGTGTATGGTGTTTCCTGAAACATCTAAGAAACAAAGCAACAGAGCCTAGGGCACTTCCACTTATGGTCCTATAGCTTAGGGAAATTAAAATCAAAAAGACACAGCCACCCCAATTTGGGACGCCTCTGTTTACAAGAACCTCGTTTACCGTACAAGTTCAATATCACAGAAAGTGAAAAATGGATAAAGAACTTGTGGTACTTACGTACAATGCAGTATCCCTCAGCAATGAAATCTATGTCATCAGGCCTGTAGCAGCATAATGAGTGGATTCAGGTACGATGATTCTAACTGAAATAAGTCACACAGAAAAAGAAACATCATAAGATATCACTAATACACGGAATGTAAACTTGGCTACACAGGAACTGAATTACAGAACAGAACAGGGTCTCAAATTTAGAAAACCAACTTATGCTTGCTTAAGGGGAAAGGTGAGTTTGGGTGCTGCATAAAACCAGAGATTGAAATGAGCACAGATAAATTTCCTTAAGCCAAATATGGAATAGACAAGAGCTACTCCTTGCTCAACGAAATGGACTCAACACCGCATATTAAACTCCTAAGAATGTACCTGACTAGTAAGTATCTTAAAACCTATGGATTGCTATGTCTCTGAAAGAGAATCAAGCATGTGTACAGGGGCATAAACGCAGCAGTGATAGGATTGGAGAGGTTCGGTGAGCAAATGAAGACCCTTTGAAGTCATATTGCATGGTACCCATTCCACGGGTTTCAACTACCCAGGTTTAAGGTATTCTTCCTTCAGCTAAAACATGCATGTGGAACCTAGAGTATGATCAACCATGTGATCGGGAGATGTGTTCAAATATGTCTCAGTTTTCGTACCCTGGTACTCGGGTGCAACATTCCAGACGCTTTACTAACACTCTCCCGACTTGGAGAGTCAGTCCCTTTAACCTCCTGTTTGGCCCAGTTTGCAATTTCTGCTGAAGATGAACAGGAATAGCGAGAACCAATGAGAGACTAGCTGGAGGTGTCTGGACGGGCAAATTTAACTCTCATTTCCCACCAGGAAGCGGAATTAACCAAAGGCTCAGCGTGCCGTGCCGGAACCAGATTAGGGCCTGAAGTCATTCTGCGGTGTTGCGGCCAGCTCAAAAGAAAGCGAGTTGAAGAAAGGAGCTCAGGGGCACTGTAATTCACAAACCTGCAGAGTTATAAATGACAGCTATCGTCCAAAAATATACTGAAGTAAGGCTGCCAAGAGGACTTGAAAGCAGGGCAGAATTGCAGGAAACCGATTTCAGGAGGTAGACTGGAATTGCATTGAAAGCATAGGAAAAGAGGCAGAACGTCCACAATGATGCACTTGGCCAAAAAGGGCGTATGCGGTTTTTCCTGAATATATTCAGGAAAAAACGCATACGCCCTTTTTGGCCAACCAAGCAAGTTTGCAAAGGAAATCTGCACTACAATGAAGTCTGACTTCCCCCCGGTCAAAAGGGCCATCTGAAAAAAGTGTAAAATCCAGAAAGGCAGGACAGGCCATGGAGAACTGGGAGCCTTGTTATGCTGATGGGCGGGATGTCAATTGCCAACAGACACTCGGGAGAAGTGTATGGTGTTTCCTGAAACATCTAAAAAACAAAGCAACAGAGCCTAGGGCACTTCCACTTATGGTCCTATAGCTTAGGGAAATTAAAATCAAAAAGACACAGCTACCCCAAAGTTTGGGACGCCTCTGTTTACAAGAACCTCGTTTACCGTACAAGTTCAACATCGCAGAAAGTGAAAAATGGATAAAGAAGTTGTGGTATTTACTTACAAAGCAATATCACTCAGCAATGAAATCTATGTCATCAGGCCCTTAGCAGCACAATGAGTGGATTCAGGTATGATGATTCTAACTGAAATAAGTCACACAGAAAAAGAAACATCATAAGATATCAGTAATACACGGAATGTAAACTTGGCTACACAGGAACTGAATTACAGAACAGAACAGGGCCTCAAATTTAGAAAATCAACTTATGCTTGCTTAAGGGGAAAGGTGAGTTGGGGTGCTGCATAAAACCAGAGATTGAAATGAGCACAGATAAAGTTCCTTAAGCCAAATATGGAATAGACAAGAGCTACTCCTTGCTCAACGAAATGGACTCAATACCCCATATTAAATGCCTAAGAATGTACCTGACTAGTAAGTATCTTAAAACCTATGGATTGCTATGTCTCCAAAACAGAATCAAGCGTGTGTACAGGGGCATAAACGCAGCAGTGATAGGATTAGAGAGGTTCGGTGAGCAAATGAAGATCCTTTGAAGTCTTATTGCATGGTACCCATTCCACGGGTTTCAACTACCCAGGTTTAAGGTATTCTTCCTTCAGCTGAAACAGGCATGTGGAACCTAGAGTATGATCAACCATGTGATGGGGAGACGTGTTCAGATATGTCTCAGATTTCCTCCCCTGGTACTCGGGTGCCACATTCCAGACGCTTTACTAACACTCTCCCCACTTGGAGAGTCAGCGCCTTTAACCTCCTGTTTGGCCCAGTTTGCAATTTCTGCGGAAGATGAACAGGAATAGCGAGAACCAATGAGAGACTAGCTGGAGGTGTCTGGACGGGCAAATTTAACTCTCATTTCCCACCAGGAAGAGGAAATAACCAAAGGCTCAGCGTGCCGTGCCAGAACCAGATTAGGGCCTGAAGTCATCCTGCGGTGTTGCGGCCAGGTCACAAGAAAGCGAGTTGAAGAAAGGAGCTCAGGGGCACTGTAATTCACAAACCTGCAGAGTTATAAATGACAGCTATCGTCCAAAAATATACTGAAGTAAGGCTGCCAAGAGGACTTGAAAGCGGGGCAGAATTGCAGGAAACCGATTTCAGGAGGTAGACTGGAATTGCATTGAAAGCGTACGAAAAGAGGCAGAACGTCCACAATGATGCACTTGGCCAAAAAGGGCGTATACGTTTTTTCCTGAATATATTCAGGAAAAAACGCATACGCCCTTTTTGGCCAACCAAGCAAGCTTGCAAAGGAAATCTGCACTACAATGAAGTCTCACTTCCCCCCGGTCAAAAGGGCCATCTGAAAAAAGTGTAAAATCCAGAAAGGCAGGACAGGCCATGGAGAACTGGGAGCCTTGTTATGCTGATGGGCGGGATGTAAATTGCCAACAGACACTCCGGAGAAGTGTATGGTGTTTCCTGAAACATCTAAAAAACAAAGCAACAGAGCCTAGGGCACTTCCACTTATGGTCCTATAGCTTAGGGAAATTAAAATCAAAAAGACACAGCCACCCCAAAGTTTGGGACGACTCTGTTTACAAGAACCTCGTTTACAGTACAAGTTCAACATCGCAGAAAGTGAAAAATGGATAAAGAAGTTGCGGTATTTACTTACAAAGCAATATCACTCAGCAATGAAATCTATGTCATCAGGCCCATAGCAGCACAATGAGTGGTTTCAGGTATGATGATTCTAACTGAAATAAGTCACACAGAAAAAGAAACATCATAAGATATCAGTAATACACGGAATGTAAACTTGGCTACACAGGAACTGAATTACAGAACAGAACAGGGTCTCAAATTTAGAAAACCAACTTATGCTTGCTTAAGAGGAAAGGTGAGTTGGGGTGCTGCATAAAACCAGAGATTGAAATGAGCACAGATAAAGTTCCTTAAGCCAAATATGGAATAGACAAGAGCTACTCCTTGCTCAACGAAATGGACTCAACACCGCATATTAAACGCCTAAGAATGTACCTGACTCTTAAGTATCTTAAAACCTATGGATTGCTATGTCTCCGAAAGAGAATCAAGCATGTGTACAGGGGCATAAACGCAGCAGCGATAGGATTGGAGAGGTTCGGTGAGCAAATGAAGAACCTTTGAAGTCATATTGCATGGTACCCATTCAACGGGTTTCAACTATCCAGGTTTAAGGTATTCTTCCTTCAGCTATAACATGCATGTGGAACCTAGAGTATGATCAAACATGTGATCGGGAGATGTGTTCAAATATGTCTCAGTTTTCGTACCCTGGTACTCGGGTGCAACACTCCAGACGCTTTACTAACACTCTCCCGACTTGGAGAGTCAGTCCCTTTAACCTCCTGTTTGGCCCAGTTTGCAATTTCTGCTGAAGATGAACACGAATAGCGAGAACCAATGAGAGACTAGCTGGAGGTGTCTGGACGGGCAAATTTAACTCTCATTTCCCACCAGGAAGCGGAATTAACCAAAGGCTCAGCGTGCCGTGCCAGAACCACATTAGGGCCTGAAGCCATCCTGCGGTGTTGCGGCCAGCTCAAAAGAAAGCGAGTTGAAGAAAGGAGTTCAGGGGCACTGTAATTCACAAACCTGCAGAGTTATAAATGACAGCTATCGTCCAAAAATATACTGAAGTAAGGCTGCCAAGAAGACTTGAAAGCGGGGCAGAATTGCAGGAAACCGATTTCAGGAGGTAGACTGGAATTGCATTGAAAGCATAGGAAAAGAGGCAGAACGTCCACAATGATGCACTTGGCCAAAAAGGGCGTATGCGTTTTTTTCTGAATATATGCAGGAAAAAACGCATACGCCCTTTTTGGCCAACCAAGAAAGTTTGCAATGGAAATCTGCACTACAATGAAGTCTGACTTCCCCCCGGTCAAAAGGGCCATCTGAAAAAAGTGTAAAATCCAGAAAGGCAGGACAGGCCATGGAGAACTGGGAGCCTTGTTATGCTGATGGGCGGGATGTAAATTGCCAACAGACACTCGGGAGAAGTGTATGGTGTTTCCTGAAACATCTAAAAAACAAAGCAACAGAGCCTAGGGCACTTCCACTTATGGTCCTATAGCTTAGGGAAATTAAAATCAAAAAGACACAGCCACCCCAAAGTTTGGGACGCCTCTGTTTACAAGAACCTCGTTTACCGTACAAGTTCAACATCGCAGAAATTGAAAAATGGATAAAGAAGTTGTGGTATTTACTTACAAAGCAATATCACTCAGCAATGAAATCTATGTCATCAGGCCCTTAGCAGCACAATGAGTGGATTCAGGTATGATGATTCTAACTGAAATAAGTCACACAGAAAAAGAAACATCATAAGATATCAGTAATACACGGAATGTAAACTTGGCTACACAGGAACTGAATTACAGAACAGAACAGGGTCTCAAATTTAGAAAACCAACTTATGCTTGCTTAAGGGGAAAGGTGAGTTGGGGTGCTGCATAAAACCAGAGATTGAAATGAGCACAGATAAAGTTCCTTAAGCCAAATATGGAATAGACAAGAGCTACTCCTTGCTCAACGAAATGGACTCAACACCCCATATTAAATGCCTAAGAATGTACCTGACTAGTAAGTATCTTAAAACCTATGGATTGCTATGTCTCCAAAAGAGAATCAAGCGTGTGTACAGGGGCATAAACGCAGCAGTGATAGGATTAGAGAGGTTCGGTGAGCAAATGAAGATCCTTTGAAGTCTTATTGCATGGTACGCATTCCACGGGTTTCAACTACCCAGGTTTAAGGTATTCTTCCTTCAGCTGAAACAGGCATGTGGAACCTAGAGTATGATCAACCATGTGATCGGGAGACGTGTTCAGATATGTCTCAGTTTTCCTCCCCTGGTACTCGGGTGCAACATTCCAGACGCTTTACTAACACTCTCCCCACTTGGAGAGTCAGCGCCTTTAACCTCCTGTTTGGCCCAGTTTGCAATTTCTGCGGAAGATGAACAGGAATAGCGAGAACCAATGAGAGACTAGCTGGAGGTGTCTGGATGGGCAAATTTAACTCTCATTTCCCACCAGGAAGAGGAAATAACCAAAGGCTCAGCGTGCCGTGCCGGAACCAGATTAGGGCCTGAAGCCATCCTGCGGTGTTGCGGCCAGCTCACAAGAATGCGAGTTGAAGAAAGGAGCTCAGGGGCACTGTAATTCACAAACCTGCAGAGTTATAAATGACAGCTATCGTCCAAAAATATACTGAAGTAAGGCTGCCAAGAGGACTTGAAAGCGGGGCAGAATTGCAGGAAACCGATTTCAGGAGGTAGCCTGGAATTGCATTGAAAGCATAGGAAAAGAGGCAGAACGTCCACAATGATGCACTTGGCCAAAAAGGGCGTATGCGTTTTGTCCTGAATATATTCAGGAAAAAACGCATACGCCCTTTTTGGCCAACCAAGCAAGCTTGCAAAGGAAATCTGCACTACAATGAAGTCTCACTTCCCCCCGGTCAAAAGGGCCATCTGAAAAAAGTGTAAACTCCAGAAAGGCAGGACAGGCCATGGAGAACTGGGAGCCTTGTTATGCTGATGGGGGTATGTAAATTGACAACAGACACTCGGGAGAAGTGTATGGTGTTTCCTGAAACATCTAAAAAACAAAGCAACAGAGCCTAGGGCACTTCCACTTATGGTCCTATAGCTTAGGGAAATTAAAATCAAAAAGACACAGCCACCCCAAAGTTTGGGACGCCTCTGTTTACAAGAACCTCGTTTACAGTACAAGTTCAACATGGCAGAAAGTGAAAACTGGATAAAGAAGTTGTGGTATTTACTTACAAAGCAATATCACTCAGCAATGAAATCTACGTCATCAGGCCCGTAGCAGCACAATGAGTGGATTCAGGTATGATGATTCTAACTGAAATAAGTCACACAGAAAAAGAAACATCATAAGATATCAGTAATACACGGAATGTACACTTGGCTACACAGGAACTGAATTACAGAACAGAACAGGGTCTCAAATTTAGAAAACCAACTTATGCTTGCTTAAGGGTAAAGGTGAGTTGGGGTGCTGCATAAAACCAGAGATTGAAATGAGCACAGATAAAGTTCCTTAAGCCAAATATGGAATAGACAAGAGCTACTCCTTGCTCAACGAAATGGACTCAACACCGCATATTAAACGCGTAAGAATGTACCTGACTATTAAGTATCTTAAAACCTATGGATTGCTATGTCTCCGAAAGAGAGTCAAGCATGTGTACAGGGGCATAAACGCAGTAGTGAAAGGATTGGAGAGGTTCGGTGAGCAAATGAAGACCCTTTGAAGTCATATTGCATGGTACCCATTCCACGGGTTTCAACTACCCAGGTTTAAGGTATTCTTCCTTCAGCTAAAACATGCATGTGAAACCCAGAGTATGACCAACAGTGTGAACGGGAGACGTGTTCAAATATGTCTCAGTTTTCGTACCCTGGTACTCGGGTGCAACATTCCAGACGCTTTACTAACGCTCTCCCCACTTGGAGAGTCAGTCCCTTTAACCTCCTGTTTGGCCCAGTTTGCAATTTCTGCGGAAGATGAACAGGAATAGCGAGAACCAATGAGAGACTAGCTGGAGGTGTCTGGACGGGCAAATTTAACTCTCATTTCCCACCAGGAAGCGGAATTAACCAAAGGCTCAGCGTGCCATGCCGGAACCAGATTAGGGCCTGAAGCCATCCTGTGGTGTTGCGGCCAGGTCACAAGAAAGCGAGTTGAAGAAAGGAGCTCAGGGGCACTGTAATTCACAAACCTGCAGAGTTATAAATGACAGCTATCGTCCAAAAATATACTGAAGTAAGGCTGCCAAGAGGACTTGAAAGTGGGACAGAATTGCAGGAAACTGATTTCAGGAGGTAGACTGGAATTGCATTGAAAGCTTCGGAAAAGATGCAGAACGTCCACAATGATGCACTTGGCCAAAAAGGGCGTATGCGTTTTTTCCTGAATATATTCAGGAAAAAACTCATACGCCCTTTTTGGCCAACCAAGCAAGCTTGCAAAGGAAATCTGCACTACAATGAAGTCTCACTTCCCCCCGGTCAAAAGGGCCATCTGAAAAAAGTGTAAAATCCAGAAAGGCAGGACAGGCCATGGAGAACTGGGAGCCTTGTTATGCTGATGGGCGGGATGTAAATTGCCAACAGACACTCAGGAGAAGTGTATGGTGTTTCCTGAAACATCTAAAAAACAAAGCAACAGAGCCTAGGGCACTTCCACTTATGGTCCTATAGCTTAGGGAAATTAAACTCAAGAAGACACAGCCACCCCAAAGTTTGGGACAACTCTGTTTACAAGAACCTCGTTTACAGAACAAGTTCAACATCGCAGAAAGTGAAAAATGGATAAAGAAGTTGTGGTATTTACCTACAAAGCAATATCACTCAGCAATGAAATCTATGTCATCAGGCCCTTAGCAGCACAATGAGTGGATTCAGGTATGATGATTCTAACTGAAATAAGTCACACAGAAAAAGAAACATCATAAGATATCAGTAATACACGGAATGTAAACTTGGCTACACAGGAACTGAATTCCAATACAGAACAGCGTCTCAAATTTAGAAAACCAACTTATGCTTGCTTAAGGGGAAAGGTGAGTTGTGGTGCTGCATAAAACCAGAGATTGAAATGAGCACAGATAAAGTTCCTTAAGCCAAATATGGAATAGACAAGAGCTACTCCTTGCTCAACGAAATGGACTCAACACCGCATATTAAACGCCTAAGAATGTACCTGACTAGTAAGTATCTTAAAACCTATGGATTGCTATGTCTCCGAAAGAGAATCAAGCATGTGTACAGGGGCATAAACGCAGTAGTGATAGGATTGGAGAGGTTCGGTGAGCAAATGAAGACCCTTTGAAGTCATATTGCATGGTACCCATTCCACGGGTCTCAACTACCCAGGTTTAAGGTATTCTTCCTTCAGCTAAAACATGCATGTGAAACCCAGAGTATGATCAACAGTGTGAACGGGAGACGTGTTCAAATATGTCTCAGTTTTCCTCTCCTGGTACTCGGGTGCAACATTCCAGACGCTTTACTAACACTCTCTCCACTTGGAGAGTCAGCGCCTTTAAACTCCTGTTTGGCCCAGTTTGCAATTTCTGCGGAAGATGAACAGGAATAGGGAGAACCAATGAGAGACTAGGTGGAGGTGTCTGGACGGGCAAATTTAACTCTCATTTCCCACCAGGAAGAGGAACTAACCAAAGGCTCAGCGTGCCGTGCCGGAACCAGATTAGGGCCTGAAGCCTTCATGCGGTGTTGCGGCCAGCTCAAAAGAAAACGAGTTGAAGAAAGGAGCTCAGGGGCACTGTAATTCACAAACCTGCAGAGTTATAAATGACAGCTATCGTCCAAAAATATACTGAAGTAAGGCTGCCAAGAGGACTTGAAAGCGGGGCAGAATTGCAGGAAACCGATTTCAGCAGGTAGACTGGAATTGCATTGAAAGCATAGGAAAAGAGGCAGAACGTCCACAATGATGCACTTGGCCAAAAAGGGCGTATGCGTTTTTTCCTGAATATATTCAGGAATATATGCTTGCTTAAGGGGAAAGGTGAGTTGGGGTGCTGCATCAAACCAGAGATTGAAATGAGCACAGATAAAGTTCCTTAAGCCAAATATGGAATAGACAAGAGCTACTCCTTGCTCAACAAAATGGACTCAACACCGTATATTAAACGCCTAAGAATGTACCTGACTAGTAAGTATCTTAAAACCTATGGATTGCTATGTCTCTGAAAGAGAATCAAGCATGTGTACAGGGGCATAAACGCAGCAGTGATAGGATTGGAAAGGTTCGGTGAGCAAATGAAGACCCTTTGAAGTCATATTGCATGGTACCCATTCCACGGGTTTCAACTACCCAGGTTTAAGGTATTCTTCCTTCAGCTGAAACATGCATGTGGAACCTAGAGTATGATCAAACATGTGATCGGGAGATGTGTTCAAATATGGCTCAGTTTTCGTACCCTGGTACTTGGGTGCAACATTCCAGACGCTTTACTAACACTCTCCCGACTTGGAGAGTCAGTCCCTTTAACCTCCTGTTTGGCCCAGTTTGCAATTTCTGCGGAAGATGAACAGGAATAGCGAGAACCAATGAGAGACTAGCTGGAGGTGTCTGGACGGGCAAATTTAACTCTCATTTCCCACCAGGAAGAGGAATTAACCAAAGGCTCAGCGTGCCATGCCGGAACCAGATTAGGGCCTGAAGCCATACTGCGGTGTTGCGGCCAGGTCACAAGAAAGCGAGTTGAAGAAAGGAGCTCAGGGGCACTGTAATTCACAAACCTGCAGAGTTATAAATGACAGCTATCGTCCAAAAATATACTGAAGTAAGGCTGCCAAGAGGCCTTGAAAGCGGGGCAGAATTGCAGGAAACTGATTTCAGGAGGTAGACTGGAATTGCATTTCAAGCATAGGAAAAGATGCAGAACGTCCACAATGATGCACTTGGCCAAAAAGGGCGTATGCGTTTTGTCCTGAATATATTCAGGAAAAAACGCATACGCCCTTTTTGGCCAACCAAGCAAGCTTGCAAAGGAAATCTGCACTACAATGAAGTCTCACTTCCCCCCGGTCAAAAGGGCCATTTGCAAAAAGTGTAAAATCCAGAAAGGCAGGACAGGCCATGGAGAACTGGGAGCCTTGTTATGCTGATGGGCGGGATGTAAATTGCCAACAGACACTGGGGAGAAGTGTATGGTGTTTCCTGAAACATCTGAAAAACAAAGCAACAGAGCCTAGGGCACTTCCACTTATGGTCCTATAGCTTAGGTAAATTAAAATCAAAAAGACACAGCCACCCCAAAGTTTGGGACGCCTCTGTTTACAAGAACCTCCTTTACCGTACAAGTTCTCTATCACAGAAAGTGAAAAATGGATAAAGAACTTGTGCTACTTACGTACAATGCAGTATCACTCAGCAATGAAATCTATGTCATCAGTCCCGCAGCAGCATAATGAGTGGATTCAGGTACGATGATTCTAACTGAAATAAGTCACACAGAAAAAGAAACATCATAAGATATCACTAATACACGGAATGTAAACTGAGCTACACAGGAACTGAATTCCAAAACAGAACAGGGTCTCAAATTTAGAAAACCAACTTATGCTTGCTTAAGGGGAAAGGTGAGTTGGGGTGCTGCATAAAACCAGAGATTGAAATGAGCACAGATAAAGCTCCTTAAGCCAAATATGTAATAGACAAGAGCTACTCTTTGCTCAACGAAATGGACTCAACACCCCATATTAAACGCCTAAGAATATACCTGACTAGTAAGAATCTTAAAACGTATGGAAGGCTATGTCTGAAAGAGAATCAAGCGTGTGTACAGGGGCATAAACGCAGCAGTGATAGGATTGGAGAGGTTCGGTGAGCAAATGAAGACCCTTTGAAGTCATATTGCATGGTACCCATTCCACGGGTTTCAACTACCCACGTTTAAGGTATTCTTCCTTCAGCTAAAACATGCATGTGGAACCCAGAGTATGATCAACCGTGTGAACGGGAGACCTGTTCAAGTATGTCTCAGTTTTCCTCCCCTAGTACTCGGGTGCAACATTCCAGACGCTTTACTAACACTCTCCCCACTTGGAGAGTCAGCCTTTAACCTCCTGTTTAGCCCAGTTTGCAATTTCTGCGGAAGATGAACAGGAATAGGGAGAACCAATGAGAGACTAGCTGGAGGTGTCTGGACGGGCAAATTTAACTCTCGTTTCCCACCAGGAAGAGGAATTAACCAAAGGCTCAGCGTGCCGTGCCGGAACAAGATTAGGGCCTGAAGCCATCCTGCGGTGTTTCGGCCAGGTCACAAGAAAGCGAGTTGAAGAAAGGAGCTCAGGGGCACTGTAATTCACAAACCTGCAGAGTTATAAATGACAACTATCGTCCAAAAATATACTGAAGTAAGGCTGCCAAGAGGACTTGAAAGCGGGGCAGAATTGCAGGAAACCGATTTCAGGAGGTAGACTGGAATTGCATTGAAAGCATAGGAAAAGAGGCAGAACGTCCACAATGATGCACTTGGCCAAAAAGGGCGTATGCGTTTTTTCCTGAATATATTCAGGAAAAAACGCATACGCCCTTTTTGGCCAACCAAGAAAACTTGCAAAGGAAATCTGCACTACAATGAAGTCTCACTTCCCCCCGGTCAAAAGGGCCATCTGAAAAAAGTGTAAAATCCAGAAAGGCAGGACAGGCCATGGAGAACTGGGAGCCTTGTTATGCTGATGGGCGGGATGTAAATTGCCAACAGACACTCGGGAGAAGTGTATGGTGTTTCCTGAAACATCTAAAAAACAAAGCAACAGAGCCTAGGGCACTTCCACTTATGGTCGTATAGTTTAGGGAAATTAAAATCAAAAAGACACAGCCACCCCAAAGTTTGGGACGCCTCTGTTTACAAGAACCTCGTTTACTGTACAAGTTCAATATCACAGAAAGTGAAAAATGGATAAAGAACATGTAGTACTTATGTACAATGCAGTATCACTCAGCAATGAAATCTATGTCATCAGGCCCGCAGCAGCATAATGAGTGGATTCAGGTACGATGATTCTAACTGAAATAAGTCACACAGAAAAAGAAACATCATAAGATATCAGTAATACACGGAATGTAAACTTGGCTACACAGGAACTGAATTACAGAACAGAACAGGGTCTCAAATTTAGAAAACCAACTTATGCGTGTTTAAGGGTAAAGGTGAGTTGGGGTGCTGCATAAAACCAGAGATTGAAATGAGCACAGATAAAGTTCCTTAAGCCAAATATGGAATAGACAAGAGCTACTCCTTGCTCAACGAAATGGACTCAACACCGCATATTAAACGCCTAAGAATGTACCTGACTCTTAAGTATCTTAAAACCTATGGATTGCTATGTCTCCGAAAGAGAATCAAGCATGTGTACAGGGACATAAACGCAGCAGTGATAGGATTGGAGAGGTTCGGTGAGCAAATGAAGACCCTTTGAAGTCATATTGCATGGTACCCATTCCACGGGTTTCAACTACCCAGGTTTAAGGTATTCTTCCTTCAGCTAAAACATGCATGTGGAACCTAGAGTATGATCAACCATGTGATCGGGAGACGTGTTCAAATATGTCTCAGTTTTCGTACCCTGGTACTCGGGTGCAACATTCCAGACGCTTTACTAACACTCTCCCGACTTGGAGAGTCTGTCCCTTTAACCTCCTGTTTGGCCCAGTTTGCAATTTCTGCAGAAGATGAACAGGAATAGCGAGAACCAATGAGAGACTAGCTGGAGGTGTCTGGACGGGCAAATTTAACTCTCATTTCCCACCAGGAAGAGGAAAGAACCAAAGGCTCAGCGTGCCGTGCCGGAACCAGATTAGGGCCTGAAGCCATCCTGCGGTGTTGCGGCCAGCTCACAAGAAAGCGAGTTGAAGAAAGGAGCTCAGGGGCACTGTAATTCACAAACCTGCAGAGTTATAAATGACAGCTATCGTCCAAAAATATACTGAAGTAAGGCTGCCAAGAGGACTTGAAAGCGGGGCAGAATTGCAGGAAACCGATTTCAGGAGGTAGACTGGAATTGCATTGAAAGCATAGGAAAAGAGGCAGAACGTCCACAATGATGCACTTGGCCAAAAAGGGCGTATGCGTTTTTTCCTGAATATATTCAGGAAAAAACGCATACGCCCTTTTTGGCCAACCAAGCAAGCTTGCAAAGGAAATCTGCACTACAATGAAGTCTCACTTCCCCCCGGTCAAAAGGGCCATCTGAAAAAAGTGTAAAATCCAGAAAGGCAGGACAGGCCATGGAGAACTGGGAGCCTTGTTATGCTGATGGGCGGGATGTAAACTGCCAACAGACACTCGGGAGAAGTGTATGGTGTTTCCTGAAACATCTAAAAAACAAAGCAACAGAGCCTAGGCCACTTCCACTTAAGTTCCTATAGCTTAGGGAAATTAAAATCAAAAAGATACAGCCACCCCAATGTTTGGGACGCCTCTGTTTACAAGAACCTCGTTTACCGTACAAGTTCAATATCACAGAAAGTGAAAAATGGATAAAGAACTTGTGGTACTTACGTACAATGCAGTATCACTCAGCAGTGAAATCTATGTCATCAGGCCCGTAGCAGCACAATGAGTGGATTCAGGTACGATGATTCTAACTGAAATAAGTCACACAGAAAAAGAAACATCATAAGATATCAGTAATACACGGAATGTAAACTTGGCTACACAGGAACTGAATTACAGAACAGAACAGGGTCTCAAATTTAGAAAACCAACTTATGCTTGTTTAAGGGTAAAGGTGAGTTGGGGTGCTGCATAAAACCAGAGATTGAAATGAGCACAGATAAAGTTCCTTAAGCCAAATATGGAATAGACAAGAGCTACTCCTTGCTCAACGAAATGGACTCAACACCCCATATTAAACGCCTAAGAATGTACCTGACTCTTAAGTATCTTAAAACCTATGGATTGCTATGTCTCCGAAAGAGAATCAAGCATGTGTACAGGGACATAAACGCAGCAGTGATAGGATTGGAGAGGTTCGGTGAGCAAATGAAGACCCTTTGAAGTCATATTGCATGGTACCCATTCCACGGGTTTCAACTACCCAGGTTTAAGGTATTCTTCCTTCAGCTAAAACATGCATGTGGAACCTAGAGTATGATCAACCATGTGATCGGGAGACGTGTTCAAATATGTCTCAGTTTTCGTACCCTGGTACTCGGGTGCAACATTCCAGACGCTTTACTAACACTCTCCCGACTTGGAGAGTCAGTCCCTTTAACCTCCTGTTTGGCCCAGTTTGCAATTTCTGCGGAAGATGAACAGGAATAGCGAGAACCAATGAGAGACTAGCTGGAGGTGTCTGGACGGGCAAATTTAACTCTCATTTCCCACCAGGAAGAGGAAATAACCAAAGGCTCAGCGTGCCGTGCCGGAACCAGATTAGGGCCTGAAGCCATCCTGCGGTGTTGCGGCCAGCTCACAAGAAAGCGAGTTGAAGAAAGGAGCTCAGGGGCACTGTAATTCACAAACCTGCAGAGTTATAAATGACAGCTATCGTCCAAAAATATACTGAAGTAAGGCTGCCAAGAGGACTTGAAAGCGGGGCAGAATTGCAGGAAACCGATTTCAGGAGGTAGACTGGAATTGCATTGAAAGCATAGGAAAAGAGGCAGAACGTCCACAATGATGCACTTGGCCAAAAAGGGCGTATGCGTTTTTTCCTGAATATATTCAGGAAAAAACGCATACGCCCTTTTTGGCCAACCAAGCAAGCTTGCAAAGGAAATCTGCACTACAATGAAGTCTCACTTCCCCCCGGTCAAAAGGGCCATCTGAAAAAAGTGTAAAATCCAGAAAGGCAGGACAGGCCATGGAGAACTGGGAGCCTTGTTATGCTGATGGGCGGGATGTAAACTGCCAACAGACACTCGGGAGAAGTGTATGGTGTTTCCTGAAACGTCTAAAAAACAAAGCAACAGAGCCTAGGGCACTTCCACTTATGGTCCTATAGCTTAGGGAAATTAAAATCAAAAAGACACAGCCACCCCAATGTTTGGGACGCCTCTGTTTACAAGAACCTCGTTTACCGTACAAGTTCAATATCACAGAAAGTGAAAAATGGATAAAGAACTTGTAGTACTTACGTACAATGCAGTATCACTCAGCAGTGAAATCTATGTCATCAGGCCCGTAGCAGCACAATGAGTGGATTCAGGTACGATGATTCTAACTGAAATAAGTCACACAGAAAAAGAAACATCATAAGATATCAGTAATACACGGAATGTAAACTTGGCTACACAGGAACTGAATTACAGAACAGAACAGGGTCTCAAATTTAGAAAACCAACTTATGCTTGTTTAAGGGTAAAGGTGAGTTGGGGTGCTGCATAAAACCAGAGATTGAAATGAGCACAGATAAAGTTCCTTAAGCCAAATATGGAATAGACAAGAGCTACTCCTTGCTCAATGAAATGGACTCAACACCGCATATTAAACGCCTAAGAATGTACCTGACTCTTAAGTATCTTAAAACGTATGGATTGCTATGTCTCCGAAAGAGAATCAAGCATGTGTACAGGGACATAAACGCAGCAGTGATAGGATTGGAGAGATTCGGTGAGCAAATGAAGACCCTTTGAAGTCATATTGCATGGTACCCATTCCACGGGTTTCAACTACCCAGGTTTAAGGTATTCTTCCTTCAGCTAAAACATGCATGTGGAACCTAGAGTATGATCAACCATGTGATCGGGAGACGTGTTCAAATATGTCTCAGTTTTCGTACCCTGGTACTCGGGTGCAACATTCCAGACGCTTTACTAACACTCTCCCGACTTGGAGAGTCAGTCCCTTTAACCTCCTGTTTGGCCCAGTTTGCAATTTCTGCGGAAGATGAACAGGAATAGCGAGAACCAATGAGAGACTAGCTGGAGGTGTCTGGACGGGCAAATTTAACTCTCATTTCCCACCAGGAAGAGGAAATAACCAAAGGCTCAGAGTGCCGTGCCGGAACCAGATTAGGGCCTGAAGCCATCCTGCGGTGTTGCGGCCAGCTCACAAGAAAGCGAGTTGAAGAAAGGAGCTCAGGGGCACTGTAATTCACAAACCTGCAGAGTTATAAATGACAGCTATCGTCCAAAAATATACTGAAGTAAGGCTGCCAAGAGGACTTGAAAGCGGGGCAGAATTGCAGGAAACCGATTTCAGGAGGTAGACTGGAATTGCATTGAAAGCATAGGAAAATAGGCAGAACGTCCACAATGATGCACTTGGCCAAAAAGGGCGTATGCGTTTTTTCCTGAATATATTCAGGAAAAAACGCATACGCCCTTTTTGGCCAACCAAGCAAGCTTGCAAAGGAAATCTGCACTACAATGAAGTCTCACTTCCCCCCGGTCAAAAGGGCCATCTGAAAAAAGTGTAAAATCCAGAAAGGCAGGACAGGCCATGGAGAACTGGGAGCCTTGTTATGCTGATGGGCGGGATGTAAACTGCCAACAGACACTCGGGAGAAGTGTATGGTGTTTCCTGAAACATCTAAAAAACAAAGCAACAGAGCCTAGGGCACTTCCACTTATGGTCCTATAGCTTAGGGAAATTAAAATCAAAAAGATACAGCCACCCCAATGTTTGGGACGCCTCTGTTTACAAGAACCTCGTTTACCGTACAAGTTCAATATCACAGAAAGTGAAAAATGGATAAAGAACTTGTGGTACTTACGTACAATGCAGTATCACTCAGCAGTGAAATCTATGTCATCAGGCCCGTAGCAGCACAATGAGTGGATTCAGGTACGATGATTCTAACTGAAATAAGTCACACAGAAAAAGAAACATCATAAGATATCAGTAATACACGGAATGTAAACTTGGCTACACAGGAACTGAATTACAGAACAGAACAGGGTCTCAAATTTAGAAAACCAACTTATGCTTGTTTAAGGGTAAAGGTGAGTTGGGGTGCTGCATAAAACCAGAGATTGAAATGAGCACAGATAAAGTTCCTTAAGCCAAATATGGAATAGACAAGAGCTACTCCTTGCTCAACGAAATGGACTCGACACCCCATATTAAACGCCTAAGAATGTACCTGACTCTTAAGTATCTTAAAACCTATGGATTGCTATGTCTCCGAAAGAGAATCAAGCATGTGTACAGGGACATAAACGCAGCAGTGATAGGATTGGAGAGGTTCGGTGAGCAAATGAAGACCCTTTGAAGTCATATTGCATGGTACCCATTCCACGGGTTTCAACTACCCAGGTTTAAGGTATTCTTCCTTCAGCTAAAACATGCATGTGGAACCTAGAGTATGATCAACCATGTGATCGGGAGACGTGTTCAAATATGTCTCAGTTTTCGTACCCTGGTACTCGGGTGCAACATTCCAGACGCTTTACTAACACTCTCCCGACTTGGAGAGTCAGTCCCTTTAACCTCCTGTTTGGCCCAGTTTGCAATTTCTGCGGAAGATGAACAGGAATAGCGAGAACCAATGAGAGACTAGCTGGAGGTGTCTGGACGGGCAAATTTAACTCTCATTTCCCACCAGGAAGAGGAAATAACCAAAGGCTCAGCGTGCCGTGCCGGAACCAGATTAGGGCCTGAAGCCATCCTGCGGTGTTGCGGCCAGCTCACAAGAAAGCGAGTTGAAGAAAGGAGCTCAGGGGCACTGTAATTCACAAACCTGCAGAGTTATAAATGACAGCTATCGTCCAAAAATATACTGAAGTAAGGCTGCCAAGAGGACTTGAAAGCGGGGCAGAATTGCAGGAAACCGATTTCAGGAGGTAGACTGGAATTGCATTGAAAGCATAGGAAAAGAGGCAGAACGTCCACAATGATGCACTTGGCCAAAAAGGGCGTATGCGTTTTTTCCTGAATATATTCAGGAAAAAACGCATACGCCCTTTTTGGCCAACCAAGCAAGCTTGCAAAGGAAATCTGCACTACAATGAAGTCTCACTTCCCCCCGGTCAAAAGGGCCATCTGAAAAAAGTGTAAAATCCAGAAAGGCAGGACAGGCCATGGAGAACTGGGAGCCTTGTTATGCTGATGGGCGGGATGTAAACTGCCAACAGACACTCGGGAGAAGTGTATGGTGTTTCCTGAAACGTCTAAAAAACAAAGCAACAGAGCCTAGGGCACTTCCACTTATGGTCCTATAGCTTAGGGAAATTAAAATCAAAAAGACACAGCCACCCCAATGTTTGGGACGCCTCTGTTTACAAGAACCTCGTTTACCGTACAAGTTCAATATCACAGAAAGTGAAAAATGGATAAAGAACTTGTAGTACTTACGTACAATGCAGTATCACTCAGCAGTGAAATCTATGTCATCAGGCCCGTAGCAGCACAATGAGTGGATTCAGGTACGATGATTCTAACTGAAATAAGTCACACAGAAAAAGAAACATCATAAGATATCAGTAATACACGGAATGTAAACTTGGCTACACAGGAACTGAATTACAGAACAGAACAGGGTCTCAAATTTAGAAAACCAACTTATCCTTGTTTAAGGGTAAAGGTGAGTTGGGGTGCTGCATAAAACCAGAGATTGAAATGAGCACAGATAAAGTTCCTTAAGCCAAATATGGAATAGACAAGAGCTACTCCTTGCTCAATGAAATGGACTCAACACCGCATATTAAACGCCTAAGAATGTACCTGACTCTTAAGTATCTTAAAACGTATGGATTGCTATGTCTCCGAAAGAGAATCAAGCATGTGTACAGGGACATAAACGCAGCAGTGATAGGATTGGAGAGATTCGGTGAGCAAATGAAGACCCTTTGAAGTCATATTGCATGGTACCCATTCCACGGGTTTCAACTACCCAGGTTTAAGGTATTCTTCCTTCAGCTAAAACATGCATGTGGAACCTAGAGTACGATCAACCATGTGATCGGGAGACGTGTTCAAATATGTCTCAGTTTTCGTACCCTGGTACTCGGGTGCAACATTCCAGACGCTTTACTAACACTCTCCCGACTTGGAGAGTCAGTCCCTTTAACCTCCTGTTTGGCCCAGTTTGCAATTTCTGCGGAAGATGAACAGGAATAGCGAGAACCAATTAGAGACTAGCTGGAGGTGTCTGGACGGGCAAATTTAACTCTCATTTCCCACCAGGAAGAGGAAATAACCAAAGGCTCAGCGTGCCGTGCCGGAACCAGATTAGGGCCTGAAGCCATCCTGCGGTGTTGCGGCCAGCTCACAAGAAAGCGAGTTGAAGAAAGGAGCTCAGGGGCACTGTAATTCACAAACCTGCAGAGTTATAAATGACAGCTATCGTCCAAAAATATACTGAAGTAAGGCTGCCAAGAGGACTTGAAAGCGGGGCAGAATTGCAGGAAACCGATTTCAGGAGGTAGACTGGAATTGCATTGAAAGCATAGGAAAAGAGGCAGAACGTCCACAATGATGCACTTGGCCAAAAAGGGCGTATGCGTTTTTTCCTGAATATATTCAGGAAAAAACGCATACGCCCTTTTTGGCCAACCAAGCAAGCTTGCAAAGGAAATCTGCACTACAATGAAGTCTCACTTCCCCCCGGTCAAAAGGGCCATCTGAAAAAAGTGTAAAATCCAGAAAGGCAGGACAGGCCATGGAGAACTGGGAGCCTTGTTATGCTGATGGGCGGGATGTAAACTGCCAACAGACACTCGGGAGAAGTGTATGGTGTTTCCTGAAACATCTAAAAAACAAAGCAACAGAGCCTAGGGCACTTCCACTTATGGTCCTATAGCTTAGGGAAATTAAAATCAAAAAGATACAGCCACCCCAATGTTTGGGACGCCTCTGTTTACAAGAACCTCGTTTACCGTACAAGTTCAATATCACAGAAAGTGAAAAATGGATAAAGAACTTGTGGTACTTACGTACAATGCAGTATCACTCAGCAGTGAAATCTATGTCATCAGGCCCGTAGCAGCACAATGAGTGGATTCAGGTACGATGATTCTAACTGAAATAAGTCACACAGAAAAAGAAACATCATAAGATATCAGTAATACACGGAATGTAAACTTGGCTACACAGGAACTGAATTACAGAACAGAACAGGGTCTCAAATTTAGAAAACCAACTTATGCTTGTTTAAGGGTAAAGGTGAGTTGGGGTGCTGCATAAAACCAGAGATTGAAATGAGCACAGATAAAGTTCCTTAAGCCAAATATGGAATAGACAAGAGCTACTCCTTGCTCAACGAAATGGACTCGACACCCCATATTAAACGCCTAAGAATGTACCTGACTCTTAAGTATCTTAAAACCTATGGATTGCTATGTCTCCGAAAGAGAATCAAGCATGTGTACAGGGACATAAACGCAGCAGTGATAGGATTGGAGAGGTTCGGTGAGCAAATGAAGACCCTTTGAAGTCATATTGCATGGTACCCATTCCACGGGTTTCAACTACCCAGGTTTAAGGTATTCTTCCTTCAGCTAAAACATGCATGTGGAACCTAGAGTATGATCAACCATGTGATCGGGAGACGTGTTCAAATATGTCTCAGTTTTCGTACCCTGGTACTCGGGTGCAACATTCCAGACGCTTTACTAACACTCTCCCGACTTGGAGAGTCAGTCCCTTTAACCTCCTGTTTGGCCCAGTTTGCAATTTCTGCGGAAGATGAACAGGAATAGCGAGAACCAATGAGAGACTAGCTGGAGGTGTCTGGACGGGCAAATTTAACTCTCATTTCCCACCAGGAAGAGGAAATAACCAAAGGCTCAGCGTGCCGTGCCGGAACCAGATTAGGGCCTGAAGCCATCCTGCGGTGTTGCGGCCAGCTCACAAGAAAGCGAGTTGAAGAAAGGAGCTCAGGGGCACTGTAATTCACAAACCTGCAGAGTTATAAATGACAGCTATCGTCCAAAAATATACTGAAGTAAGGCTGCCAAGAGGACTTGAAAGCGGGGCAGAATTGCAGGAAACCGATTTCAGGAGGTAGACTGGAATTGCATTGAAAGCATAGGAAAAGAGGCAGAACGTCCACAATGATGCACTTGGCCAAAAAGGGCGTATGCGTTTTTTCCTGAATATATTCAGGAAAAAACGCATACGCCCTTTTTGGCCAACCAAGCAAGCTTGCATAGGAAATCTGCACTACAATGAAGTCTCACTTCCCCCCGGTCAAAAGGGCCATCTGAAAAAAGTGTAAAATCCAGAAAGGCAGGACAGGCCATGGAGAACTGGGAGCCTTGTTATGCTGATGGGCGGGATGTAAACTGCCAACAGACACTCGGGAGAAGTGTATGGTGTTTCCTGAAACATCTAAAAAACAAAGCAACAGAGCCTAGGGCACTTCCACTTATGGTCCTATAGCTTAGGGAAATTAAAATCAAAAAGACACAGCCACCCCAATGTTTGGGACGCCTCTGTTTACAAGAACCTCGTTTACCGTACAAGTTCAATATCACAGAAAGTGAAAAATGGATAAAGAACTTGTGGTACTTACGTACAATGCAGTATCACTCAGCAGTGAAATCTATGTCATCAGGCCCATAGCAGCACAATGAGTGGATTCAGGTACGATGATTCTAACTGAAATAAGTCACACAGAAAAAGAAACATCATAAGATATCAGTAATACACGGAATGTAAACTTGGCTACACAGGAACTGAATTACAGAACAGAACAGGGTCTCAAATTTAGAAAACCAACTTATGCTTGTTTAAGGGTAAAGGTGAGTTGGGGTGCTGCATAAAACCAGAGATTGAAATGAGCACAGATAAAGTTCCTTAAGCCAAATATGGAATAGACAAGAGCTACTCCTTGCTCAACGAAATGGACTCAACACCCCATATTAAACGCCTAAGAATGTACCTGACTCTTAAGTATCTTAAAACCTATGGATTGCTATGTCTCCGAAAGAGAATCAAGCATGTGTACAGGGACATAAACGCAGCAGTGATAGGATTGGAGAGGTTCGGTGAGCAAATGAAGACCCTTTGAAGTCATATTGCATGGTACCCATTCCACGGGTTTCAACTACCCAGGTTTAAGGTATTCTTCCTTCAGCTAAAACATGCATGTGGAACCTAGAGTATGATCAACCATGTGATCGGGAGACGTGTTCAAATATGTCTCAGTTTTCGTACCCTGGTACTCGGGTGCAACATTCCAGACGCTTTACTAACACTCTCCCGACTTGGAGAGTCAGTCCCTTTAACCTCCTGTTTGGCCCAGTTTGCAATTTCTGCGGAAGATGAACAGGAATAGCGAGAACCAATGAGAGACTAGCTGGAGGTGTCTGGACGGGCAAATTTAACTCTCATTTCCCACCAGGAAGAGGAAAGAACCAAAGGCTCAGCGTGCCGTGCCGGAACCAGATTAGGGCCTGAAGCCATCCTGCGGTGTTGCGGCCAGCTCACAAGAAAGCGAGTTGAAGAAAGGAGCTCAGGGGCACTGTAATTCACAAACCTGCAGAGTTATAAATGACAGCTATCGTCCAAAAATATACTGAAGTAAGGCTGCCAAGAGGACTTGAAAGCGGGGCAGAATTGCAGGAAACCGATTTCAGGAGGTAGACTGGAATTGCATTGAAAGCATAGGAAAAGAGGCAGAACGTCCACAATGATGCACTTGGCCAAAAAGGGCGTATGCGTTTTTTCCTGAATATATTCAGGAAAAAACGCATACGCCCTTTTTGGCCAACCAAGCAAGCTTGCAAAGGAAATCTGCACTACAATGAAGTCTCACTTCCCCCCGGTCAAAAGGGCCATCTGAAAAAAGTGTAAAATCCAGAAAGGCAGGACAGGCCATGGAGAACTGGGAGCCTTGTTATGCTGATGGGCGGGATGTAAACTGCCAACAGACACTCGGGAGAAGTGTATGGTGTTTCCTGAAACATCTAAAAAACAAAGCAACAGAGCCTAGGGCACTTCCACTTATGGTCCTATAGCTTAGGGAAATTAAAATCAAAAAGATACAGCCACCCCAATGTTTGGGACGCCTCTGTTTACAAGAACCTCGTTTACCGTACAAGTTCAATATCACAGAAAGTGAAAAATGGATAAAGAACTTGTGGTACTTACGTACAATGCAGTATCACTCAGCAGTGAAATCTATGTCATCAGGCCCGTAGCAGCACAATGAGTGGATTCAGGTACGATGATTCTAACTGAAATAAGTCACACAGAAAAAGAAACATCATAAGATATCAGTAATACACGGAATGTAAACTTGGCTACACAGGAACTGAATTACAGAACAGAACAGGGTCTCAAATTTAGAAAACCAACTTATGCTTGTTTAAGGGTAAAGGTGAGTTGGGGTGCTGCATAAAACCAGAGATTGAAATGAGCACAGATAAAGTTCCTTAAGAAAATATGGAATAGACAAGAGCTACTCCTTGCTCAATGAAATGGACTCAACACCGCATATTAAACGCCTAAGAATGTACCTGACTCTTAAGTATCTTAAAACGTATGGATTGCTATGTCTCCGAAAGAGAATCAAGCATGTGTACAGGGACATAAACGCAGCAGTGATAGGATTGGAGAGATTCGGTGAGCAAATGAAGACCCTTTGAAGTCATATTGCATGGTACCCATTCCACGGGTTTCAACTACCCAGGTTTAAGGTATTCTTCCTTCAGCTAAAACATGCATGTGGAACCTAGAGTATGATCAACCATGTGATCGGGAGACGTGTTCAAATATGTCTCAGTTTTCGTACCCTGGTACTCGGGTGCAACATTCCAGACGCTTTACTAACACTCTCCCGACTTGGAGAGTCAGTCCCTTTAACCTCCTGTTTGGCCCAGTTTGCAATTTCTGCGGAAGATGAACAGGAATAGCGAGAACCAATTAGAGACTAGCTGGAGGTGTCTGGACGGGCAAATTTAACTCTCATTTCCCACCAGGAAGAGGAAATAACCAAAGGCTCAGCGTGCCGTGCCGGAACCAGATTAGGGCCTGAAGCCATCCTGCGGTGTTGCGGCCAGCTCACAAGAAAGCGAGTTGAAGAAAGGAGCTCAGGGGCACTGTAATTCACAAACCTGCAGAGTTATAAATGACAGCTATCGTCCAAAAATATACTGAAGTAAGGCTGCCAAGAGGACTTGAAAGCGGGGCAGAATTGCAGGAAACCGATTTCAGGAGGTAGACTGGAATTGCATTGAAAGCATAGGAAAAGAGGCAGAACGTCCACAATGATGCACTTGGCCAAAAAGGGCGTATGCGTTTTTTCCTGAATATATTCAGGAAAAAACGCATACGCCCTTTTTGGCCAACCAAGCAAGCTTGCAAAGGAAATCTGCACTACAATGAAGTCTCACTTCCCCCCGGTCAAAAGGGCCATCTGAAAAAAGTGTAAAATCCAGAAAGGCAGGACAGGCCATGGAGAACTGGGAGCCTTGTTATGCTGATGGGCGGGATGTAAACTGCCAACAGACACTCGGGAGAAGTGTATGGTGTTTCCTGAAACATCTAAAAAACAAAGCAACAGAGCCTAGGGCACTTCCACTTATGGTCCTATAGCTTAGGGAAATTAAAATCAAAAAGATACAGCCACCCCAATGTTTGGGACGCCTCTGTTTACAAGAACCTCGTTTACCGTACAAGTTCAATATCACAGAAAGTGAAAAATGGATAAAGAACTTGTGGTACTTACGTACAATGCAGTATCACTCAGCAGTGAAATCTATGTCATCAGGCCCGTAGCAGCACAATGAGTGGATTCAGGTACGATGATTCTAACTGAAATAAGTCACACAGAAAAAGAAACATCATAAGATATCAGTAATACACGGAATGTAAACTTGGCTACACAGGAACTGAATTACAGAACAGAACAGGGTCTCAAATTTAGAAAACCAACTTATGCTTGTTTAAGGGTAAAGGTGAGTTGGGGTGCTGCATAAAACCAGAGATTGAAATGAGCACAGATAAAGTTCCTTAAGCCAAATATGGAATAGACAAGAGCTACTCCTTGCTCAACGAAATGGACTCGACACCCCATATTAAACGCCTAAGAATGTACCTGACTCTTAAGTATCTTAAAACCTATGGATTGCTATGTCTCCGAAAGAGAATCAAGCATGTGTACAGGGACATAAACGCAGCAGTGATAGGATTGGAGAGGTTCGGTGAGCAAATGAAGACCCTTTGAAGTCATATTGCATGGTACCCATTCCACGGGTTTCAACTACCCAGGTTTAAGGTATTCTTCCTTCAGCTAAAACATGCATGTGGAACCTAGAGTATGATCAACCATGTGATCGGGAGACGTGTTCAAATATGTCTCAGTTTTCGTACCCTGGTACTCGGGTGCAACATTCCAGACGCTTTACTAACACTCTCCCGACTTGGAGAGTCAGTCCCTTTAACCTCCTGTTTGGCCCAGTTTGCAATTTCTGCGGAAGATGAACAGGAATAGCGAGAACCAATGAGAGACTAGCTGGAGGTGTCTGGACGGGCAAATTTAACTCTCATTTCCCACCAGGAAGAGGAAATAACCAAAGGCTCAGCGTGCCGTGCCGGAACCAGATTAGGGCCTGAAGCCATCCTGCGGTGTTGCGGCCAGCTCACAAGAAAGCGAGTTGAAGAAAGGAGCTCAGGGGCACTGTAATTCACAAACCTGCAGAGTTATAAATGACAGCTATCGTCCAAAAATATACTGAAGTAAGGCTGCCAAGAGGACTTGAAAGCGGGGCAGAATTGCAGGAAACCGATTTCAGGAGGTAGACTGGAATTGCATTGAAAGCATAGGAAAAGAGGCAGAACGTCCACAATGATGCACTTGGCCAAAAAGGGCGTATGCGTTTTTTCCTGAATATATTCAGGAAAAAACGCATACGCCCTTTTTGGCCAACCAAGCAAGCTTGCAAAGGAAATCTGCACTACAATGAAGTCTCACTTCCCCCCGGTCAAAAGGGCCATCTGAAAAAAGTGTAAAATCCAGAAAGGCAGGACAGGCCATGGAGAACTGGGAGCCTTGTTATGCTGATGGGCGGGATGTAAACTGCCAACAGACACTCGGGAGAAGTGTATGGTGTTTCCTGAAACATCTAAAAAACAAAGCAACAGAGCCTAGGGCACTTCCACTTATGGTCCTATAGCTTAGGGAAATTAAAATCAAAAAGACACAGCCACCCCAATGTTTGGGACGCCTCTGTTTACAAGAACCTCGTTTACCGTACAAGTTCAATATCACAGAAAGTGAAAAATGGATAAAGAACTTGTGGTACTTACGTACAATGCAGTATCACTCAGCAGTGAAATCTATGTCATCAGGCCCATAGCAGCACAATGAGTGGATTCAGGTACGATGATTCTAACTGAAATAAGTCACACAGAAAAAGAAACATCATAAGATATCAGTAATACACGGAATGTAAACTTGGCTACACAGGAACTGAATTACAGAACAGAACAGGGTCTCAAATTTAGAAAACCAACTTATGCTTGTTTAAGGGTAAAGGTGAGTTGGGGTGCTGCATAAAACCAGAGATTGAAATGAGCACAGATAAAGTTCCTTAAGCCAAATATGGAATAGACAAGAGCTACTCCTTGCTCAACGAAATGGACTCAACACCCCATATTAAACGCCTAAGAATGTACCTGACTCTTAAGTATCTTAAAACCTATGGATTGCTATGTCTCCGAAAGAGAATCAAGCATGTGTACAGGGACATAAACGCAGCAGTGATAGGATTGGAGAGGTTCGGTGAGCAAATGAAGACCCTTTGAAGTCATATTGCATGGTACCCATTCCACGGGTTTCAACTACCCAGGTTTAAGGTATTCTTCCTTCAGCTAAAACATGCATGTGGAACCTAGAGTATGATCAACCATGTGATCGGGAGACGTGTTCAAATATGTCTCAGTTTTCGTACCCTGGTACTCGGGTGCAACATTCCAGACGCTTTACTAACACTCTCCCGACTTGGAGAGTCAGTCCCTTTAACCTCCTGTTTGGCCCAGTTTGCAATTTCTGCGGAAGATGAACAGGAATAGCGAGAACCAATGAGAGACTAGCTGGAGGTGTCTGGACGGGCAAATTTAACTCTCATTTCCCACCAGGAAGAGGAAAGAACCAAAGGCTCAGCGTGCCGTGCCGGAACCAGATTAGGGCCTGAAGCCATCCTGCGGTGTTGCGGCCAGCTCACAAGAAAGCGAGTTGAAGAAAGGAGCTCAGGGGCACTGTAATTCACAAACCTGCAGAGTTATAAATGACAGCTATCGTCCAAAAATATACTGAAGTAAGGCTGCCAAGAGGACTTGAAAGCGGGGCAGAATTGCAGGAAACCGATTTCAGGAGGTAGACTGGAATTGCATTGAAAGCATAGGAAAAGAGGCAGAACGTCCACAATGATGCACTTGGCCAAAAAGGGCGTATGCGTTTTTTCCTGAATATATTCAGGAAAAAACGCATACGCCCTTTTTGGCCAACCAAGCAAGCTTGCAAAGGAAATCTGCACTACAATGAAGTCTCACTTCCCCCCGGTCAAAAGGGCCATCTGAAAAAAGTGTAAAATCCAGAAAGGCAGGACAGGCCATGGAGAACTGGGAGCCTTGTTATGCTGATGGGCGGGATGTAAACTGCCAACAGACACTCGGGAGAAGTGTATGGTGTTTCCTGAAACATCTAAAAAACAAAGCAACAGAGCCTAGGGCACTTCCACTTATGGTCCTATAGCTTAGGGAAATTAAAATCAAAAAGATACAGCCACCCCAATGTTTGGGACGCCTCTGTTTACAAGAACCTCGTTTACCGTACAAGTTCAATATCACAGAAAGTGAAAAATGGATAAAGAACTTGTGGTACTTACGTACAATGCAGTATCACTCAGCAGTGAAATCTATGTCATCAGGCCCGTAGCAGCACAATGAGTGGATTCAGGTACGATGATTCTAACTGAAATAAGTCACACAGAAAAAGAAACATCATAAGATATCAGTAATACACGGAATGTAAACTTGGCTACACAGGAACTGAATTACAGAACAGAACAGGGTCTCAAATTTAGAAAACCAACTTATGCTTGTTTAAGGGTAAAGGTGAGTTGGGGTGCTGCATAAAACCAGAGATTGAAATGAGCACAGATAAAGTTCCTTAAGCCAAATATGGAATAGACAAGAGCTACTCCTTGCTCAACGAAATGGACTCGACACCCCATATTAAACGCCTAAGAATGTACCTGACTCTTAAGTATCTTAAAACCTATGGATTGCTATGTCTCCGAAAGAGAATCAAGCATGTGTACAGGGACATAAACGCAGCAGTGATAGGATTGGAGAGGTTCGGTGAGCAAATGAAGACCCTTTGAAGTCATATTGCATGGTACCGATTCCACGGGTTTCAACTACCCAGGTTTAAGGTATTCTTCCTTCAGCTAAAACATGCATGTGGAACCTAGAGTATGATCAACCATGTGATCGGGAGACGTGTTCAAATATGTCTCAGTTTTCGTACCCTGGTACTCGGGTGCAACATTCCAGACGCTTTACTAACACTCTCCCGACTTGGAGAGTCAGTCCCTTTAACCTCCTGTTTGGCCCAGTTTGCAATTTCTGCGGAAGATGAACAGGAATAGCGAGAACCAATGAGAGACTAGCTGGAGGTGTCTGGACGGGCAAATTTAACTCTCATTTCCCACCAGGAAGAGGAAATAACCAAAGGCTCAGCGTGCCGTGCCGGAACCAGATTAGGGCCTGAAGCCATCCTGCGGTGTTGCGGCCAGCTCACAAGAAAGCGAGTTGAAGAAAGGAGCTCAGGGGCACTGTAATTCACAAACCTGCAGAGTTATAAATGACAGCTATCGTCCAAAAATATACTGAAGTAAGGCTGCCAAGAGGACTTGAAAGCGGGGCAGAATTGCAGGAAACCGATTTCAGGAGGTAGACTGGAATTGCATTGAAAGCATAGGAAAAGAGGCAGAACGTCCACAATGATGCACTTGGCCAAAAAGGGCGTATGCGTTTTTTCCTGAATATATTCAGGAAAAAACGCATACGCCCTTTTTGGCCAACCAAGCAAGCTTGCAAAGGAAATCTGCACTACAATGAAGTCTCACTTCCCCCCGGTCAAAAGGGCCATCTGAAAAAAGTGTAAAATCCAGAAAGGCAGGACAGGCCATGGAGAACTGGGAGCCTTGTTATGCTGATGGGCGGGATGTCAATTGCCAACAGACACTCGGGAGAAGTGTATGGTGTTTCCTGAAACATCTAAAAAACGAAGCAACAGAGCCTAGGGCACTTCCACTTATGGTCCTATAGCTTAGGGAAATTAAAATCAAAAAGATACAGCCACCCCAATGTTTGGGACGCCTCTGTTTACAAGAACCTCGTTTACCGTACAAGTTCAATATCACAGAAAGTGAAAAATGGATAAAGAACTTGTGGTACTTACGTACAATGCAGTATCACTCAGCAGTGAAATCTATGTCATCAGGCCCGTAGCAGCACAATGAGTGGATTCAGGTACGATGATTCTAACTGAAATAAGTCACACAGAAAAAGAAACATCATAAGATATCAGTAATACACGGAATGTAAACTTGGCTACACAGGAACTGAATTACAGAACAGAACAGGGTCTCAAATTTAGAAAACCAACTTATGCTTGTTTAAGGGTAAAGGTGAGTTGGGGTGCTGCATAAAACCAGAGATTGAAATGAGCACAGATAAAGTTCCTTAAGCCAAATATGGAATAGACAAGAGCTACTCCTTGCTCAACGAAATGGACTCAACACCCCATATTAAACGCCTAAGAATGTACCTGACTCTTAAGTATCTTAAAACCTATGGATTGCTATGTCTCCGAAAGAGAATCAAGCATGTGTACAGGGACATAAACGCAGCAGTGATAGGATTGGAGAGGTTCGGTGAGCAAATGAAGACCCTTTGAAGTCATATTGCATGGTACCCATTCCACGGGTTTCAACTACCCAGGTTTAAGGTATTCTTCCTTCAGCTAAAACATGCATGTGGAACCTAGAGTATGATCAACCATGTGATCGGGAGACGTGTTCAAATATGTCTCAGTTTTCGTACCCTGGTACTCGGGTGCAACATTCCAGACGCTTTACTAACACTCTCCCGACTTGGAGAGTCAGTCCCTTTAACCTCCTGTTTGGCCCAGTTTGCAATTTCTGCGGAAGATGAACAGGAATAGCGAGAACCAATGAGAGACTAGCTGGAGGTGTCTGGACGGGCAAATTTAACTCTCATTTCCCACCAGGAAGAGGAAATAACCAAAGGCTCAGCGTGCCGTGCCGGA
The DNA here is from genome assembly GCF_963455315.2 of Globicephala melas. Classification (NCBI taxonomy): domain Eukaryota; kingdom Metazoa; phylum Chordata; class Mammalia; order Artiodactyla; family Delphinidae; genus Globicephala; species Globicephala melas. The sequence goes on along the minus strand of NW_027207297.1, from coordinate 708,230 downwards.
ACCAGATTAGGGCCTGAAGCCATCCTGCGGTGTTGCGGCCAGCTCACAAGAAAGCGAGTTGAAGAAAGGAGCTCAGGGGCACTGTAATTCACAAACCTGCAGAGTTATAAATGACAGCTATCGTCCAAAAATATACTGAAGTAAGGCTGCCAAGAGGACTTGAAAGCGGGGCAGAATTGCAGGAAACCGATTTCAGGAGGTAGACTGGAATTGCATTGAAAGCATAGGAAAAGAGGCAGAACGTCCACAATGATGCACTTGGCCAAAAAGGGCGTATGCGTTTTTTCCTGAATATATTCAGGAAAAAACGCATACGCCCTTTTTGGCCAACCAAGCAAGCTTGCAAAGGAAATCTGCACTACAATGAAGTCTCACTTCCCCCCGGTCAAAAGGGCCATCTGAAAAAAGTGTAAAATCCAGAAAGGCAGGACAGGCCATGGAGAACTGGGAGCCTTGTTATGCTGATGGGCGGGATGTAAACTGCCAACAGACACTCGGGAGAAGTGTATGGTGTTTCCTGAAACATCTAAAAAACAAAGCAACAGAGCCTAGGCCACTTCCACTTATGGTCCTATAGCTTAGGGAAATTAAAATCAAAAAGACACAGCCACCCCAATGTTTGGGACGCCTCTGTTTACAAGAACCTCGTTTACCGTACAAGTTCAATATCACAGAAAGTGAAAAATGGATAAAGAACTTGTGGTACTTACGTACAATGCAGTATCACTCAGCAGTGAAATCTATGCCATCAGGCCCGTAGCAGCACAATGAGTGGATTCAGGTACGATGATTCTAACTGAAATAAGTCACACAGAAAAAGAAACATCATAAGATATCAGTAATACACGGAATGTAAACTTGGCTACACAGGAACTGAATTACAGAACAGAACAGGGTCTCAAATTTAGAAAACCAACTTATGCTTGTTTAAGGGTAAAGGTGAGTTGGGGTGCTGCATAAAACCAGAGATTGAAATGAGCACAGATAAAGTTCCTTAAGCCAAATATGGAATAGACAAGAGCTACTCCTTGCTCAACGAAATGGACTCAACACCCCATATTAAACGCCTAAGAATGTACCTGACTCTTAAGTATCTTAAAACCTATGGATTGCTATGTCTCCGAAAGAGAATCAAGCATGTGTACAGGGACATAAACGCAGCAGTGATAGGATTGGAGAGGTTCGGTGAGCAAATGAAGACCCTTTGAAGTCATATTGCATGGTACCCATTCCACGGGTTTCAACTACCCAGGTTTAAGGTATTCTTCCTTCAGCTAAAACATGCATGTGGAACCTAGAGTATGATCAACCATGTGATCGGGAGACGTGTTCAAATATGTCTCAGTTTTCGTACCCTGGTACTCGGGTGCAACATTCCAGACGCTTTACTAACACTCTCCCGACTTGGAGAGTCAGTCCCTTTAACCTCCTGTTTGGCCCAGTTTGCAATTTCTGCGGAAGATGAACAGGAATAGCGAGAACCAATGAGAGACTAGCTGGAGGTGTCTGGACGGGCAAATTTAACTCTCATTTCCCACCAGGAAGAGGAAATAACCAAAGGCTCAGCGTGCCGTGCCGGAACCAGATTAGGGCCTGAAGCCATCCTGCGGTGTTGCGGCCAACTCACAAGAAAACGAGTTGAAGAAAGGAGCTCAGGGGCACTGTAATTCACAAACCTGCAGAGTTATAAATGACAGCTATCGTCCAAAAATATACTGAAGTAAGGCTGCCAAGAGGACTTGAAAGCGGGGCAGAATTGCAGGAAACCGATTTCAGGAGGTAGACTGGAATTGCATTGAAAGCATAGGAAAAGAGGCAGAACGTCCACAATGATGCACTTGGCCAAAAAGGGCGTATGCGTTTTTTCCTGAATATATTCAGGAAAAAACGCATACGCCCTTTTTGGCCAACCAAGCAAGCTTGCAAAGGAAATCTGCACTACAATGAAGTCTCACTTCCCCCCGGTCAAAAGGGCCATCTGAAAAAAGTGTAAAATCCAGAAAGGCAGGACAGGCCATGGAGAACTGGGAGCCTTGTTATGCTGATGGGCGGGATGTAAATTGCCAACAGACACTGGGGAGAAGTGTATGGTGTTTCCTGAAACATCTAAAAAACAAAGCAACAGAGCCTAGGGCACTTCCACTTATGGTCCTATAGCTTAGGGAAATTAAAATCAAAAAGATACAGCCACCCCAATGTTTGGGACGCCTCTGTTTAAAAGAACCTCGTTTACCGTACAAGTTCAATATCACAGAAAGTGAAAAATGGATAAAGAACTTGTGGTACTTACGTACAATGCAGTATCACTCAGCAGTGAAATCTATGTCATCAGGCCCGTAGCAGCACAATGAGTGGATTCAGGTACGATGATTCTAACTGAAATAAGTCACACAGAAAAAGAAACATCATAAGATATCAGTAATACACGGAATGTAAACTTGGCTACACAGGAACTGAATTACAGAACAGAACAGGGTCTCAAATTTAGAAAACCAACTTATGCTTGTTTAAGGGTAAAGGTGAGTTGGGGTGCTGCATAAAACCAGAGATTGAAATGAGCACAGATAAAGTTCCTTAAGCCAAATATGGAATAGACAAGAGCTACTCCTTGCTCAACGAAATGGACTCAACACCGCATATTAAACGCCTAAGAATGTACCTGACTCTTAAGTATCTTAAAACGTATGGATTGCTATGTCTCCGAAAGAGAATCAAGCATGTGTACAGGGACATAAACGCAGCAGTGATAGGATTGGAGAGGTTCGGTGAGCAAATGAAGACCCTTTGAAGTCATATTGCATGGTACCCATTCCACGGGTTTCAACTACCCAGGTTTAAGATATTCTTCCTTCAGCTAAAACATGCATGTGGAACCTAGAGTATGATCAACCATGTGATCGGGAGACGTGTTCAAATATGTCTCAGTTTTCGTACCCTGGTACTCGGGTGCAACATTCCAGACGCTTTACTAACACTCTCCCGACTTGGAGAGTCAGTCCCTTTAACCTCCTGTTTGGCCCAGTTTGCAATTTCTGCGGAAGATGAACAGGAATAGCGAGAACCAATGAGAGACTAGCTGGAGGTGTCTGGACGGGCAAATTTAACTCTCATTTCCCACCAGGAAGAGGAAATAACCAAAGGCTCAGCGTGCCGTGCCGGAACCAGATTAGGGCCTGAAGCCATCCTGCGGTGTTGCGGCCAGCTCACAAGAAAGCGAGTTGAAGAAAGGAGCTCAGGGGCACTGTAATTCACAAACCTGCAGAGTTATAAATGACAGCTATCGTCCAAAAATATACTGAAGTAAGGCTGCCAAGAGGACTTGAAGCGGGGCAGAATTGCAGGAAACCGATTTCAGGAGGTAGACTGGAATTGCATTGAAAGCATAGGAAAAGAGGCAGAACGTCCACAATGATGCACTTGGCCAAAAAGGGCGTATGCGTTTTTTCCTGAATATATTCAGGAAAAAACGCATACGCCCTTTTTGGCCAACCAAGCAAGCTTGCAAAGGAAATCTGCACTACAATGAAGTCTCACTTCCCCCCGGTCAAAAGGGCCATCTGAAAAAAGTGTAAAATCCAGAAAGGCAGGACAGGCCATGGAGAACTGGGAGCCTTGTTATGCTGATGGGCGGGATGTCAATTGCCAACAGACACTCGGGAGAAGTGTATGGTGTTTCCTGAAACATCTAAAAAACGAAGCAACAGAGCCTAGGGCACTTCCACTTATGGTCCTATAGCTTAGGGAAATTAAAATCAAAAAGATACAGCCACCCCAATGTTTGGGACGCCTCTGTTTACAAGAACCTCGTTTACCGTACAAGTTCAATATCACAGAAAGTGAAAAATGGATAAAGAACTTGTGGTACTTACGTACAATGCAGTATCACTCAGCAGTGAAATCTATGTCATCAGGCCCGTAGCAGCACAATGAGTGGATTCAGGTACGATGATTCTAACTGAAATAAGTCACACAGAAAAAGAAACATCATAAGATATCAGTAATACACGGAATGTAAACTTGGCTACACAGGAACTGAATTACAGAACAGAACAGGGTCTCAAATTTAGAAAACCAACTTATGCTTGTTTAAGGGTAAAGGTGAGTTGGGGTGCTGCATAAAACCAGAGATTGAAATGAGCACAGATAAAGTTCCTTAAGCCAAATATGGAATAGACAAGAGCTACTCCTTGCTCAACGAAATGGACTCAACACCGCATATTAAACGCCTAAGAATGTACCTGACTCTTAAGTATCTTAAAACCTATGGATTGCTATGTCTCCGAAAGAGAATCAAGCATGTGTACAGGGACATAAACGCAGCAGTGATAGGATTGGAGAGGTTCGGTGAGCAAATGAAGACCCTTTGAAGTCATATTGCATGGTACCCATTCCACGGGTTTCAACTACCCAGGTTTAAGGTATTCTTCCTTCAGCTAAAACATGCATGTGGAACCTAGAGTATGATCAACCATGTGATCGGGAGACGTGTTCAAATATGTCTCAGTTTTCGTACCCTGGTACTCGGGTGCAACATTCCAGACGCTTTACTAACACTCTCCCGACTTGGAGAGTCAGTCCCTTTAACCTCCTGTTTGGCCCAGTTTGCAATTTCTGCGGAAGATGAACAGGAATAGCGAGAACCAATGAGAGACTAGCTGGAGGTGTCTGGACGGGCAAATTTAACTCTCATTTCCCACCAGGAAGAGGAAATAACCAAAGGCTCAGCGTGCCGTGCCGGAACCAGATTAGGGCCTGAAGCCATCCTGCGGTGTTGCGGCCAGCTCACAAGAAAGCGAGTTGAAGAAAGGAGCTCAGGGGCACTGTAATTCACAAACCTGCAGAGTTATAAATGACAGCTATCGTCCAAAAATATACTGAAGTAAGGCTGCCAAGAGGACTTGAAAGCGGGGCAGAATTGCAGGAAACCGATTTCAGGAGGTAGACTGGAATTGCATTGAAAGCATAGGAAAAGAGGCAGAACGTCCACAATGATGCACTTGGCCAAAAAGGGCGTATGCGTTTTTTCCTGAATATATTCAGGAAAAAACGCATACGCCCTTTTTGGCCAACCAAGCAAGCTTGCAAAGGAAATCTGCACTACAATGAAGTCTCACTTCCCCCCGGTCAAAAGGGCCATCTGAAAAAAGTGTAAAATCCAGAAAGGCAGGACAGGCCATGGAGAACTGGGAGCCTTGTTATGCTGATGGGCGGGATGTAAATTGCCAACAGACACTCGGGAGAAGTGTATGGTGTTTCCTGAAACATCTAAAAAACGAAGCAACAGAGCCTAGGGCACTTCCACTTATGGTCCTATAGCTTAGGGAAATTAAAATCAAAAAGATACAGCCACCCCAATGTTTGGGACGCCTCTGTTTACAAGAACCTCGTTTACCGTACAAGTTCAATATCACAGAAAGTGAAAAATGGATAAAGAACTTGTGGTACTTACGTACAATGCAGTATCACTCAGCAGTGAAATCTATGTCATCAGGCCCGTAGCAGCACAATGAGTGGATTCAGGTACGATGATTCTAACTGAAATAAGTCACACAGAAAAAGAAACATCATAAGATATCAGTAATACACGGAATGTAAACTTGGCTACACAGGAACTGAATTACAGAACAGAACAGGGTCTCAAATTTAGAAAACCAACTTATGCTTGTTTAAGGGTAAAGGTGAGTTGGGGTGCTGCATAAAACCAGAGATTGAAATGAGCACAGATAAAGTTCCTTAAGCCAAATATGGAATAGACAAGAGCTACTCCTTGCTCAACGAAATGGACTCAACACCGCATATTAAACGCCTAAGAATGTACCTGACTCTTAAGTATCTTAAAACCTATGGATTGCTATGTCTCCGAAAGAGAATCAAGCATGTGTACAGGGACATAAACGCAGCAGTGATAGGATTGGAGAGGTTCGGTGAGCAAATGAAGACCCTTTGAAGTCATATTGCATGGTACCCATTCCACGGGTTTCAACTACCCAGGTTTAAGGTATTCTTCCTTCAGCTAAAACATGCATGTGGAACCTAGAGTATGATCAACCATGTGATCGGGAGACGTGTTCAAATATGTCTCAGTTTTCGTACCCTGGTACTCGGGTGCAACATTCCAGACGCTTTACTAACACTCTCCCGACTTGGAGAGTCAGTCCCTTTAACCTCCTGTTTGGCCCAGTTTGCAATTTCTGCGGAAGATGAACAGGAATAGCGAGAACCAATGAGAGACTAGCTGGAGGTGTCTGGACGGGCAAATTTAACTCTCATTTCCCACCAGGAAGAGGAAATAACCAAAGGCTCAGCGTGCCGTGCCGGAACCAGATTAGGGCCTGAAGCCATCGTGCGGTGTTGCGGCCAGCTCACAAGAAAGCGAGTTGAAGAAAGGAGCTCAGGGGCACTGTAATTCACAAACCTGCAGAGTTATAAATGACAGCTATCGTCCAAAAATATACTGAAGTAAGGCTGCCAAGAGGACTTGAAAGCGGGGCAGAATTGCAGGAAACCGATTTCAGGAGGTAGACTGGAATTGCATTGAAAGCATAGGAAAAGAGGCAGAACGTCCACAATGATGCACTTGGCCAAAAAGGGCATATGCGTTTTTTCCTGAATATATTCAGGAAAAAACGCATACGCCCTTTTTGGCCAACCAAGCAAGCTTGCAAAGGAAATCTGCACTACAATGAAGTCTCACTTCCCCCCGGTCAAAAGGGCCATCTGAAAAAAGTGTAAAATCCAGAAAGGCAGGACAGGCCATGGAGAACTGGGAGCCTTGTTATGCTGATGGGCGGGATGTAAACTGCCAACAGACACTCGGGAGAAGTGTATGGTGTTTCCTGAAACATCTAAAAAACAAAGCAACAGAGCCTAGGGCACTTCCACTTATGGTCCTATAGCTTAGGGAAATTAAAATCAAAAAGATACAGCCACCCCAATGTTTGGGACGCCTCTGTTTACAAGAACCTCGTTTACCGTACAAGTTCAATATCACAGAAAGTGAAAAATGGATAAAGAACTTGTGGTACTTACGTACAATGCAGTATCACTCAGCAGTGAAATCTATGTCATCAGGCCCGTAGCAGCACAATGAGTGGATTCAGGTACGATGATTCTAACTGAAATAAGTCACACAGAAAAAGAAACATCATAAGATATCAGTAATACACGGAATGTAAACTTGGCTACACAGGAACTGAATTACAGAACAGAACAGGGTCTCAAATTTAGAAAACCAACTTATGCTTGTTTAAGGGTAAAGGTGAGTTGGGGTGCTGCATAAAACCAGAGATTGAAATGAGCACAGATAAAGTTCCTTAAGCCAAATATGGAATAGACAAGAGCTACTCCTTGCTCAACGAAATGGACTCAACACCCCATATTAAACGCCTAAGAATGTACCTGACTCTTAAGTATCTTAAAACCTATGGATTGCTATGTCTCCGAAAGAGAATCAAGCATGTGTACAGGGACATAAACGCAGCAGTGATAGGATTGGAGAGGTTCGGTGAGCAAATGAAGACCCTTTGAAGTCATATTGCATGGTACCCATTCCACGGGTTTCAACTACCCAGGTTTAAGGTATTCTTCCTTCAGCTAAAACATGCATGTGGAACCTAGAGTATGATCAACCATGTGATCGGGAGACGTGTTCAAATATGTCTCAGTTTTCGTACCCTGGTACTCGGGTGCAACATTCCAGACGCTTTACTAACACTCTCCCGACTTGGAGAGTCAGTCCCTTTAACCTCCTGTTTGGCCCAGTTTGCAATTTCTGCGGAAGATGAACAGGAATAGCGAGAACCAATGAGAGACTAGCTGGAGGTGTCTGGACGGGCAAATTTAACTCTCATTTCCCACCAGGAAGAGGAAATAACCAAAGGCTCAGCGTGCCGTGCCGGAACCAGATTAGGGCCTGAAGCCATCCTGCGGTGTTGCGGCCAGCTCACAAGAAAGCGAGTTGAAGAAAGGAGCTCAGGGGCACTGTAATTCACAAACCTGCAGAGTTATAAATGACAGCTATCGTCCAAAAATATACTGAAGTAAGGCTGCCAAGAGGACTTGAAAGCGGGGCAGAATTGCAGGAAACCGATTTCAGGAGGTAGACTGGAATTGCATTGAAAGCATAGGAAAAGAGGCAGAACGTCCACAATGATGCACTTGGCCAAAAAGGGCGTATGCGTTTTTTCCTGAATATATTCAGGAAAAAACGCATACGCCCTTTTTGGCCAACCAAGCAAGCTTGCAAAGGAAATCTGCACTACAATGAAGTCTCACTTCCCCCCGGTCAAAAGGGCCATCTGAAAAAAGTGTAAAATCCAGAAAGGCAGGACAGGCCATGGAGAACTGGGAACCTTGTTATGCTGATGGGCGGGATGTAAATTGCCAACAGACACTCGGGAGAAGTGTATGGTGTTTCCTGAAACATCTAAAAAACAAAGCAACAGAGCCTAGGGCACTTCCACTTATGGTCCTATAGCTCAGGGAAATTAAAATCAAAAAGACACAGCCACCCCAATGTTTGGGACGCCTCTGTTTACAAGAACCTCGTTTACCGTACAAGTTCAATATCACAGAAAGTGAAAAATGGATAAAGAACTTGTGGTACTTACGTACAATGCAGTATCACTCAGCAGTGAAATCTATGTCATCAGGCCCGTAGCAGCACAATGAGTGGATTCAGGTACGATGATTCTAACTGAAATAAGTCACACAGAAAAAGAAACATCATAAGATATCAGTAATACACGGAATGTAAACTTGGCTACACAGGAACTGAATTACAGAACAGAACAGGGTCTCAAATTTAGAAAACCAACTTATGCTTGTTTAAGGGTAAAGGTGAGTTGGGGTGCTGCATAAAACCAGAGATTGAAATGAGCACAGATAAAGTTCCTTAAGCCAAATATGGAATAGACAAGAGCTACTCCTTGCTCAACGAAATGGACTCAACACCCCATATTAAACGCCTAAGAATGTACCTGACTCTTAAGTATCTTAAAACCTATGGATTGCTATGTCTCCGAAAGAGAATCAAGCATGTGTACAGGGACATAAACGCAGCAGTGATAGGATTGGAGAGGTTCGGTGAGCAAATGAAGACCCTTTGAAGTCATATTGCATGGTACCCATTCCACGGGTTTCAACTACCCAGGTTTAAGGTATTCTTCCTTCAGCTAAAACATGCATGTGGAACCTAGAGTATGATCAACCATGTGATCGGGAGACGTGTTCAAATATGTCTCAGTTTTCGTACCCTGGTACTCGGGTGCAACATTCCAGACGCTTTACTAACACTCTCCCGACTTGGAGAGTCAGTCCCTTTAACCTCCTGTTTGGTCCAGTTTGCAATTTCTGCGGAAGATGAACAGGAATAGCGAGAACCAATGAGAGACTAGCTGGAGGTGTCTGGACGGGCAAATTTAACTCTCATTTCCCACCAGGAAGAGGAAATAACCAAAGGCTCAGCGTGCCGTGCCGGAACCAGATTAGGGCCTGAAGCCATCCTGCGGTGTTGCGGCCAGCTCACAAGAAAGCGAGTTGAAGAAAGGAGCTCAGGGGCACTGTAATTCACAAACCTGCAGAGTTATAAATGACAGCTATCGTCCAAAAATATACTGAAGTAAGGCTGCCAAGAGGACTTGAAAGCGGGGCAGAATTGCAGGAAACCGATTTCAGGAGGTAGACTGGAATTGCATTGAAAGCATAGGAAAAGAGGCAGAACGTCCACAATGATGCACTTGGCCAAAAAGGGCATATGCGTTTTTTCCTGAATATATTCAGGAAAAAACGCATACGCCCTTTTTGGCCAACCAAGCAAGCTTGCAAAGGAAATCTGCACTACAATGAAGTCTCACTTCCCCCCGGTCAAAAGGGCCATCTGAAAAAAGTGTAAAATCCAGAAAGGCAGGACAGGCCATGGAGAACTGGGAGCCTTGTTATGCTGATGGGCGGGATGTAAACTGCCAACAGACACTCGGGAGAAGTGTATGGTGTTTCCTGAAACATCTAAAAAACAAAGCAACAGAGCCTAGGCCACTTCCACTTATGGTCCTATAGCTTAGGGAAATTAAAATCAAAAAGACACAGCCACCCCAATGTTTGGGACGCCTCTGTTTACAAGAACCTCGTTTACCGTACAAGTTCAATATCACAGAAAGTGAAAAATGGATAAAGAACTTGTGGTACTTACGTACAATGCAGTATCACTCAGCAGTGAAATCTATGTCATCAGGCCCGTAGCAGCACAATGAGTGGATTCAGGTACGATGATTCTAACTGAAATAAGTCACACAGAAAAAGAAACATCATAAGATATCAGTAATACACGGAATGTAAACTTGGCTACACAGGAACTGAATTACAGAACAGAACAGGGTCTCAAATTTAGAAAACCAACTTATGCTTGTTTAAGGGTAAAGGTGAGTTGGGGTGCTGCATAAAACCAGAGATTGAAATGAGCACAGATAAAGTTCCTTAAGCCAAATATGGAATAGACAAGAGCTACTCCTTGCTCAACGAAATGGACTCAACACCCCATATTAAACGCCTAAGAATGTACCTGACTCTTAAGTATCTTAAAACCTATGGATTGCTATGTCTCCGAAAGAGAATCAAGCATGTGTACAGGGACATAAACGCAGCAGTGATAGGATTGGAGAGGTTCGGTGAGCAAATGAAGACCCTTTGAAGTCATATTGCATGGTACCCATTCCACGGGTTTCAACTACCCAGGTTTAAGGTATTCTTCCTTCAGCTAAAACATGCATGTGGAACCTAGAGTATGATCAACCATGTGATCGGGAGACGTGTTCAAATATGTCTCAGTTTTCGTACCCTGGTAGTCGGGTGCAACATTCCAGACGCTTTACTAACACTCTCCCGACTTGGAGAGTCAGTCCCTTTAACCTCCTGTTTGGCCCAGTTTGCAATTTCTGCGGAAGATGAACAGGAATAGCGAGAACCAATGAGAGACTAGCTGGAGGTGTCTGGACGGGCAAATTTAACTCTCATTTCCCACCAGGAAGAGGAAATAACCAAAGGCTCAGCGTGCCGTGCCGGAACCAGATTAGGGCCTGAAGCCATCCTGCGGTGTTGCGGCCAGCTCACAAGAAAACGAGTTGAAGAAAGGAGCTCAGGGGCACTGTAATTCACAAACCTGCAGAGTTATAAATGACAGCTATCGTCCAAAAATATACTGAAGTAAGGCTGCCAAGAGGACTTGAAAGCGGGGCAGAATTGCAGGAAACCGATTTCAGGAGGTAGACTGGAATTGCATTGAAAGCATAGGAAAAGAGGCAGAACGTCCACAATGATGCACTTGGCCAAAAAGGGCGTATGCGTTTTTTCCTGAATATATTCAGGAAAAAACGCATACGCCCTTTTTGGCCAACCAAGCAAGCTTGCAAAGGAAATCTGCACTACAATGAAGTCTCACTTCCCCCCGGTCAAAAGGGCCATCTGAAAAATGTGTAAAATCCAGAAAGGCAGGACAGGCCATGGAGAACTGGGAGCCTTGATATGCTGATGGGCGGGATGTAAACTGCCAACTGACACTCGGGAGAAGTGTATGGTGTTTCCTGAAACATCTAAAAAACAAAGCAACAGAGCCTAGGGCACTTCCACTTATGGTCCTATAGCTTAGGGAAATTAAAATCAAAAAGATACAGCCACCCCAATGTTTGGGACGCCTCTGTTTACAAGAACCTCGTTTACCGTACAAGTTCAATATCACAGAAAGTGAAAAATGGATAAAGAACTTGTGGTACTTACGTACAATGCAGTATCACTCAGCAGTGAAATCTATGTCATCAGGCCCGTAGCAGCACAATGAGTGGATTCAGGTACGATGATTCTAACTGAAATAAGTCACACAGAAAAAGAAACATCATAAGATATCAGTAATACACGGAATGTAAACTTGGCTACACAGGAACTGAATTACAGAACAGAACAGGGTCTCAAATTTAGAAAACCAACTTATGCTTGTTTAAGGGTAAAGGTGAGTTGGGGTGCTGCATAAAACCAGAGATTGAAATGAGCACAGATAAAGTTCCTTAAGCCAAATATGGAATAGACAAGAGCTACTCCTTGCTCAACGAAATGGACTCAACACCCCATATTAAACGCCTAAGAATGTACCTGACTCTTAAGTATCTTAAAACCTATGGATTGCTATGTCTCCGAAAGAGAATCAAGCATGTGTACAGGGACATAAACGCAGCAGTGATAGGATTGGAGAGGTTCGGTGAGCAAATGAAGACCCTTTGAAGTCATATTGCATGGTACCCATTCCACGGGTTTCAACTACCCAGGTTTAAGGTATTCTTCCTTCAGCTAAAACATGCATGTGGAACCTAGAGTATGATCAACCATGTGATCGGGAGACGTGTTCAAATATGTCTCAGTATTCGTACCCTGGTACTCGGGTGCAACATTCCAGACGCTTTACTAACACTCTCCCGACTTGGAGAGTCAGTCCCTTTAACCTCCTGTTTGGCCCAGTTTGCAATTTCTGCGGAAGATGAACAGGAATAGCGAGAACCAATGAGAGACTAGCTGGAGGTGTCTGGACGGGCAAATTTAACTCTCATTTCCCACCAGGAAGAGGAAATAACCAAAGGCTCAGCGTGCCGTGCCGGAACCAGATTAGGGCCTGAAGCCATCCTGCGGTGTTGCGGCCAGCTCACAAGAAAGCGAGTTGAAGAAAGGAGCTCAGGGGCACTGTAATTCACAAACCTGCAGAGTTATAAATGACAGCTATCGTCCAAAAATATACTGAAGTAAGGCTGCCAAGAGGACTTGAAAGCGGGGCAGAATTGCAGGAAACCGATTTCAGGAGGTAGACTGGAATTGCATTGAAAGCATAGGAAAAGAGGCAGAACGTCCACAATGATGCACTTGGCCAAAAAGGGCGTATGCGTTTTTTCCTGAATATATTCAGGAAAAAACGCATACGCCCTTTTTGGCCAACCAAGCAAGCTTGCAAAGGAAATCTGCACTACAATGAAGTCTCACTTCCCCCCGGTCAAAAGGGCCATCTGAAAAAAGTGTAAAATCCAGAAAGGCAGGACAGGCCATGGAGAACTGGGAGCCTTGTTATGCTGATGGGCGGGATGTAAACTGCCAACAGACACTCGGGAGAAGTGTATGGTGTTTCCTGAAACATCTAAAAAACAAAGCAACAGAGCCTAGGGCACTTCCACTTATGGTCCTATAGCTTAGGGAAATTAAAATCAAAAAGATACAGCCACCCCAATGTTTGGGACGCCTCTGTTTACAAGAACCTCGTTTACCGTACAAGTTCAATATCACAGAAAGTGAAAAATGGATAAAGAACTTGTGGTACTTACGTACAATGCAGTATCACTCAGCAGTGAAATCTATGTCATCAGGCCCGTAGCAGCACAATGAGTGGATTCAGGTACGATGATTCTAACTGAAATAAGTCACACAGAAAAAGAAACATCATAAGATATCAGTAATACACGGAATGTAAACTTGGCTACACAGGAACTGAATTACAGAACAGAACAGGGTCTCAAATTTAGAAAACCAACTTATGCTTGTTTAAGGGTAAAGGTGAGTTGGGGTGCTGCATAAAACCAGAGATCGAAATGAGCACAGATAAAGTTCCTTAAGCCAAATATGGAATAGACAAGAGCTACTCCTTGCTCAACGAAATGGACTCAACACCCCATATTAAACGCCTAAGAATGTACCTGACTCTTAAGTATCTTAAAACGTATGGATTGCTATGTCTCCGAAAGAGAATCAAGCATGTGTACAGGGACATAAACGCAGCAGTGATAGGATTGGAGAGGTTCGGTGAGCAAATGAAGACCCTTTGAAGTCATATTGCATGGTACCCATTCCACGGGTTTCAACTACCCAGGTTTAAGGTATTCTTCCTTCAGCTAAAACATGCATGTGGAACCTAGAGTATGATCAACCATGTGATCGGGAGACGTGTTCAAATATGTCTCAGTTTTCGTACCCTGGTACTCGGGTGCAACATTCCAGACGCTTTACTAACACTCTCCCGACTTGGAGAGTCTGTCCCTTTAACCTCCTGTTTGGCTCAGTTTGCAATTTCTGCGGAAGATGAACAGGAATAGCGAGAACCAATGAGAGACTAGCTGGAGGTGTCTGGACGGGCAAATTTAACTCTCATTTCCCACCAGGAAGAGGAAATAACCAAAGGCTCAGCGTGCCGTGCCGGAACCAGATTAGGGCCTGAAGCCATCCTGCGGTGTTGCGGCCAGCTCACAAGAAAGCGAGTTGAAGAAAGGAGCTCAGGGGCACTGTAATTCACAAACCTGCAGAGTTATAAATGACAGCTATCGTCCAAAAATATACTGAAGTAAGGCTGCCAAGAGGACTTGAAAGCGGGGCAGAATTGCAGGAAACCGATTTCAGGAGGTAGACTGGAATTGCATTGAAAGCATAGGAAAAGAGGCAGAACGTCCACAATGATGCACTTGGCCAAAAAGGGCGTATGCGTTTTTTCCTGAATATATTCAGGAAAAAACGCATACGCCCTTTTTGGCCAACCAAGCAAGCTTGCAAAGGAAATCTGCACTACAATGAAGTCTCACTTCCCCCCGGTCAAAAGGGCCATCTGAAAAAAGTGTAAAATCCAGAAAGGCAGGACAGGCCATGGAGAACTGGGAGCCTTGTTATGCTGATGGGCGGGATGTAAACTGCCAACAGACACTCGGGAGAAGTGTATGGTGTTTCCTGAAACATCTAAAAAACAAAGCAACAGAGCCTAGGGCACTTCCACTTATGGTCCTATAGCTTAGGGAAATTAAAATCAAAAAGATACAGCCACCCCAATGTTTGGGACGCCTCTGTTTACAAGAACCTCGTTTACCGTACAAGTTCAATATCACAGAAAGTGAAAAATGGATAAAGAACTTGTGGTACTTACGTACAATGCAGTATCACTCAGCAGTGAAATCTATGTCATCAGGCCCGTAGCAGCACAATGAGTGGATTCAGGTACGATGATTCTAACTGAAATAAGTCACACAGAAAAAGAAACATCATAAGATATCAGTAATACACGGAATGTAAACTTGGCTACACAGGAACTGAATTACAGAACAGAACAGGGTCTCAAATTTAGAAAACCAACTTATGCTTGTTTAAGGGTAAAGGTGAGTTGGGGTGCTGCATAAAACCAGAGATTGAAATGAGCACAGATAAAGTTCCTTAAGCCAAATATGGAATAGACAAGAGCTACTCCTTGCTCAACGAAATGGACTCAACACCCCATATTAAACGCCTAAGAATGTACCTGACTCTTAAGTATCTTAAAACCTATGGATTGCTATGTCTCCGAAAGAGAATCAAGCATGTGTACAGGGACATAAACGCAGCAGTGATAGGATTGGAGAGGTTCGGTGAGCAAATGAAGACCCTTTGAAGTCATATTGCATGGTACCCATTCCACGGGTTTCAACTACCCAGGTTTAAGGTATTCTTCCTTCAGCTAAAACATGCATGTGGAACCTAGAGTATGATCAACCATGTGATCGGGAGACGTGTTCAAATATGTCTCAGTATTCGTACCCTGGTACTCGGGTGCAACATTCCAGACGCTTTACTAACACTCTCCCGACTTGGAGAGTCAGTCCCTTTAACCTCCTGTTTGGCCCAGTTTGCAATTTCTGCGGAAGATGAACAGGAATAGCGAGAACCAATGAGAGACTAGCTGGAGGTGTCTGGACGGGCAAATTTAACTCTCATTTCCCACCAGGAAGAGGAAATAACCAAAGGCTCAGCGTGCCGTGCCGGAACCAGATTAGGGCCTGAAGCCATCCTGCGGTGTTGCGGCCAGCTCACAAGAAAGCGAGTTGAAGAAAGGAGCTCAGGGGCACTGTAATTCACAAACCTGCAGAGTTATAAATGACAGCTATCGTCCAAAAATATACTGAAGTAAGGCTGCCAAGAGGACTTGAAAGCGGGGCAGAATTGCAGGAAACCGATTTCAGGAGGTAGACTGGAATTGCATTGAAAGCATAGGAAAAGAGGCAGAACGTCCACAATGATGCACTTGGCCAAAAAGGGCGTATGCGTTTTTTCCTGAATATATTCAGGAAAAAACGCATACGCCCTTTTTGGCCAACCAAGCAAGCTTGCAAAGGAAATCTGCACTACAATGAAGTCTCACTTCCCCCCGGTCAAAAGGGCCATCTGAAAAAAGTGTAAAATCCAGAAAGGCAGGACAGGCCATGGAGAACTGGGAGCCTTGTTATGCTGATGGGCGGGATGTAAACTGCCAACAGACACTCGGGAGAAGTGTATGGTGTTTCCTGAAACATCTAAAAAACAAAGCAACAGAGCCTAGGGCACTTCCACTTATGGTCCTATAGCTTAGGGAAATTAAAATCAAAAAGATACAGCCACCCCAATGTTTGGGACGCCTCTGTTTACAAGAACCTCGTTTACCGTACAAGTTCAATATCACAGAAAGTGAAAAATGGATAAAGAACTTGTGGTACTTACGTACAATGCAGTATCACTCAGCAGTGAAATCTATGTCATCAGGCCCGTAGCAGCACAATGAGTGGATTCAGGTACGATGATTCTAACTGAAATAAGTCACACAGAAAAAGAAACATCATAAGATATCAGTAATACACGGAATGTAAACTTGGCTACACAGGAACTGAATTACAGAACAGAACAGGGTCTCAAATTTAGAAAACCAACTTATGCTTGTTTAAGGGTAAAGGTGAGTTGGGGTGCTGCATAAAACCAGAGATCGAAATGAGCACAGATAAAGTTCCTTAAGCCAAATATGGAATAGACAAGAGCTACTCCTTGCTCAACGAAATGGACTCAACACCCCATATTAAACGCCTAAGAATGTACCTGACTCTTAAGTATCTTAAAACGTATGGATTGCTATGTCTCCGAAAGAGAATCAAGCATGTGTACAGGGACATAAACGCAGCAGTGATAGGATTGGAGAGGTTCGGTGAGCAAATGAAGACCCTTTGAAGTCATATTGCATGGTACCCATTCCACGGGTTTCAACTACCCAGGTTTAAGGTATTCTTCCTTCAGCTAAAACATGCATGTGGAACCTAGAGTATGATCAACCATGTGATCGGGAGACGTGTTCAAATATGTCTCAGTTTTCGTACCCTGGTACTCGGGTGCAACATTCCAGACGCTTTACTAACACTCTCCCGACTTGGAGAGTCTGTCCCTTTAACCTCCTGTTTGGCTCAGTTTGCAATTTCTGCGGAAGATGAACAGGAATAGCGAGAACCAATGAGAGACTAGCTGGAGGTGTCTGGACGGGCAAATTTAACTCTCATTTCCCACCAGGAAGAGGAAATAACCAAAGGCTCAGCGTGCCGTGCCGGAACCAGATTAGGGCCTGAAGCCATCCTGCGGTGTTGCGGCCAGCTCACAAGAAAGCGAGTTGAAGAAAGGAGCTCAGGGGCACTGTAATTCACAAACCTGCAGAGTTATAAATGACAGCTATCGTCCAAAAATATACTGAAGTAAGGCTGCCAAGAGGACTTGAAAGCGGGGCAGAATTGCAGGAAACCGATTTCAGGAGGTAGACTGGAATTGCATTGAAAGCATAGGAAAAGAGGCAGAACGTCCACAATGATGCACTTGGCCAAAAAGGGCGTATGCGTTTTTTCCTGAATATATTCAGGAAAAAACGCATACGCCCTTTTTGGCCAACCAAGCAAGCTTGCAAAGGAAATCTGCACTACAATGAAGTCTCACTTCCCCCCGGTCAAAAGGGCCATCTGAAAAAAGTGTAAAATCCAGAAAGGCAGGACAGGCCATGGAGAACTGGGAGCCTTGTTATGCTGATGGGCGGGATGTAAACTGCCAACAGACACTCGGGAGAAGTGTATGGTGTTTCCTGAAACATCTAAAAAACAAAGCAACAGAGCCTAGGGCACTTCCACTTATGGTCCTATAGCTTAGGGAAATTAAAATCAAAAAGATACAGCCACCCCAATGTTTGGGACGCCTCTGTTTACAAGAACCTCGTTTACCGTACAAGTTCAATATCACAGAAAGTGAAAAATGGATAAAGAACTTGTGGTACTTACGTACAATGCAGTATCACTCAGCAGTGAAATCTATGTCATCAGGCCCGTAGCAGCACAATGAGTGGATTCAGGTACGATGATTCTAACTGAAATAAGTCACACAGAAAAAGAAACATCATAAGATATCAGTAATACACGGAATGTAAACTTGGCTACACAGGAACTGAATTACAGAACAGAACAGGGTCTCAAATTTAGAAAACCAACTTATGCTTGTTTAAGGGTAAAGGTGAGTTGGGGTGCTGCATAAAACCAGAGATTGAAATGAGCACAGATAAAGTTCCTTAAGCCAAATATGGAATAGACAAGAGCTACTCCTTGCTCAACGAAATGGACTCAACACCCCATATTAAACGCCTAAGAATGTACCTGACTCTTAAGTATCTTAAAACCTATGGATTGCTATGTCTCCGAAAGAGAATCAAGCATGTGTACAGGGACATAAACGCAGCAGTGATAGGATTGGAGAGGTTCGGTGAGCAAATGAAGACCCTTTGAAGTCATATTGCATGGTACCCATTCCACGGGTTTCAACTACCCAGGTTTAAGGTATTCTTCCTTCAGCTAAAACATGCATGTGGAACCTAGAGTATGATCAACCATGTGATCGGGAGACGTGTTCAAATATGTCTCAGTATTCGTACCCTGGTACTCGGGTGCAACATTCCAGACGCTTTACTAACACTCTCCCGACTTGGAGAGTCAGTCCCTTTAACCTCCTGTTTGGCCCAGTTTGCAATTTCTGCGGAAGATGAACAGGAATAGCGAGAACCAATGAGAGACTAGCTGGAGGTGTCTGGACGGGCAAATTTAACTCTCATTTCCCACCAGGAAGAGGAAATAACCAAAGGCTCAGCGTGCCGTGCCGGAACCAGATTAGGGCCTGAAGCCATCCTGCGGTGTTGCGGCCAGCTCACAAGAAAGCGAGTTGAAGAAAGGAGCTCAGGGGCACTGTAATTCACAAACCTGCAGAGTTATAAATGACAGCTATCGTCCAAAAATATACTGAAGTAAGGCTGCCAAGAGGACTTGAAAGCGGGGCAGAATTGCAGGAAACCGATTTCAGGAGGTAGACTGGAATTGCATTGAAAGCATAGGAAAAGAGGCAGAACGTCCACAATGATGCACTTGGCCAAAAAGGGCGTATGCGTTTTTTCCTGAATATATTCAGGAAAAAACGCATACGCCCTTTTTGGCCAACCAAGCAAGCTTGCAAAGGAAATCTGCACTACAATGAAGTCTCACTTCCCCCCGGTCAAAAGGGCCATCTGAAAAAAGTGTAAAATCCAGAAAGGCAGGACAGGCCATGGAGAACTGGGAGCCTTGTTATGCTGATGGGCGGGATGTAAACTGCCAACAGACACTCGGGAGAAGTGTATGGTGTTTCCTGAAACATCTAAAAAACAAAGCAACAGAGCCTAGGGCACTTCCACTTATGGTCCTATAGCTTAGGGAAATTAAAATCAAAAAGATACAGCCACCCCAATGTTTGGGACGCCTCTGTTTACAAGAACCTCGTTTACCGTACAAGTTCAATATCACAGAAAGTGAAAAATGGATAAAGAACTTGTGGTACTTACGTACAATGCAGTATCACTCAGCAGTGAAATCTATGTCATCAGGCCCGTAGCAGCACAATGAGTGGATTCAGGTACGATGATTCTAACTGAAATAAGTCACACAGAAAAAGAAACATCATAAGATATCAGTAATACACGGAATGTAAACTTGGCTACACAGGAACTGAATTACAGAACAGAACAGGGTCTCAAATTTAGAAAACCAACTTATGCTTGTTTAAGGGTAAAGGTGAGTTGGGGTGCTGCATAAAACCAGAGATCGAAATGAGCACAGATAAAGTTCCTTAAGCCAAATATGGAATAGACAAGAGCTACTCCTTGCTCAACGAAATGGACTCAACACCCCATATTAAACGCCTAAGAATGTACCTGACTCTTAAGTATCTTAAAACGTATGGATTGCTATGTCTCCGAAAGAGAATCAAGCATGTGTACAGGGACATAAACGCAGCAGTGATAGGATTGGAGAGGTTCGGTGAGCAAATGAAGACCCTTTGAAGTCATATTGCATGGTACCCATTCCACGGGTTTCAACTACCCAGGTTTAAGGTATTCTTCCTTCAGCTAAAACATGCATGTGGAACCTAGAGTATGATCAACCATGTGATCGGGAGACGTGTTCAAATATGTCTCAGTTTTCGTACCCTGGTACTCGGGTGCAACATTCCAGACGCTTTACTAACACTCTCCCGACTTGGAGAGTCTGTCCCTTTAACCTCCTGTTTGGCTCAGTTTGCAATTTCTGCGGAAGATGAACAGGAATAGCGAGAACCAATGAGAGACTAGCTGGAGGTGTCTGGACGGGCAAATTTAACTCTCATTTCCCACCAGGAAGAGGAAATAACCAAAGGCTCAGCGTGCCGTGCCGGAACCAGATTAGGGCCTGAAGCCATCCTGCGGTGTTGCGGCCAGCTCACAAGAAAGCGAGTTGAAGAAAGGAGCTCAGGGGCACTGTAATTCACAAACCTGCAGAGTTATAAATGACAGCTATCGTCCAAAAATATACTGAAGTAAGGCTGCCAAGAGGACTTGAAAGCGGGGCAGAATTGCAGGAAACCGATTTCAGGAGGTAGACTGGAATTGCATTGAAAGCATAGGAAAAGAGGCAGAACGTCCACAATGATGCACTTGGCCAAAAAGGGCGTATGCGTTTTTTCCTGAATATATTCAGGAAAAAACGCATACGCCCTTTTTGGCCAACCAAGCAAGCTTGCAAAGGAAATCTGCACTACAATGAAGTCTCACTTCCCCCCGGTCAAAAGGGCCATCTGAAAAAAGTGTAAAATCCAGAAAGGCAGGACAGGCCATGGAGAACTGGGACCCTTGTTATGCTGATGGGCGGGATGTAAACTGCCAACAGACACTCGGGAGAAGTGTATGGTGTTTCCTGAAACATCTAAAAAACAAAGCAACAGAGCCTAGGGCACTTCCACTTATGGTCCTATAGCTTAGGGAAATTAAAATCAAAAAGACACAGCCACCCCAATGTTTGGGACGCCTCTGTTTACAAGAACCTCGTTTACCGTACAAGTTCAATATCACAGAAAGTGAAAAATGGATAAAGAACTTGTGGTACTTACGTACAATGCAGTATCACTCAGCAGTGAAATCTATGTCATCAGGCCCGTAGCAGCACAATGAGTGGATTCAGGTACGATGATTCTAACTGAAATAAGTCACACAGAAAAAGAAACATCATAAGATATCAGTAATACACGGAATGTAAACTTGGCTACACAGGAACTGAATTACAGAACAGAACAGGGTCTCAAATTTAGAAAACCAACTTATGCTTGTTTAAGGGTAAAGGTGAGTTGGGGTGCTGCATAAAACCAGAGATTGAAATGAGCACAGATAAAGTTCCTTAAGCCAAATATGGAATAGACAAGAGCTACTCCTTGCTCAACGAAATGGACTCAACACCCCATATTAAACGCCTAAGAATGTACCTGACTCTTAAGTATCTTAAAACCTATGGATTGCTATGTCTCCGAAAGAGAATCAAGCATGTGTACAGGGACATAAACGCAGCAGTGATAGGATTGGAGAGGTTCGGTGAGCAAATGAAGACCCTTTGAAGTCATATTGCATGGTACCCATTCCATGGGTTTCAACTACCCAGGTTTAAGGTATTCTTCCTTCAGCTAAAACATGCATGTGGAACCTAGAGTATGATCAACCATGTGATCGGGAGACGTGTTCAAATATGTCTCAGTTTTCGTACCCTGGTACTCGGGTGCAACATTCCAGACGCTTTACTAACACTCTCCCGACTTGGAGAGTCAGTCCCTTTAACCTCCTGTTTGGCCCAGTTTGCAATTTCTGCGGAAGATGAACAGGAATAGCGAGAACCAATGAGAGACTAGCTGGAGGTGTCTGGACGGGCAAATTTAACTCTCATTTCCCACCAGGAAGAGGAAATAACCAAAGGCTCAGCGTGCCGTGCCGGAACCAGATTAGGGCCTGAAGCCATCCTGCGGTGTTGCGGCCAGCTCACAAGAAAACGAGTTGAAGAAAGGAGCTCAGGGTCACTGTAATTCACAAACCTGCAGAGTTATAAATGACAACTATCGTCCAAAAATATACTGAAGTAAGGCTGCCAAGAGGACTTGAAAGCGGGGCAGAATTGCAAGAAACCGATTTCAGGAGGTAGACTGGAATTGCATTGAAAGCATAGGAAAAGAGGCAGAACGTCCACAATGATGCACTTGGCCAAAAAGGGCGTATGCGTTTTTTCCTGAATATATTCAGGAAAAAACGCATACGCCCTTTTTGGCCAACCAAGCAAGCTTGCAAAGGAAATCTGCACTACAATGAAGTCTCACTTCCCCCCGGTCAAAAGGGCCATCTGAAAAAAGTGTAAAATCCAGAAAGGCAGGACAGGCCATGGAGAACTGGGAGCCTTGTTATGCTGATGGGCGGGATGTAAACTGCCAACAGACACTCGGGAGAAGTGTATGGTGTTTCCTGAAACATCTAAAAAACAAAGCAACAGAGCCTAGGGCACTTCCACTTATGGTCCTATAGCTTAGGGAAATTAAAATCAAAAAGATACAGCCACCCCAATGTTTGGGACGCCTCTGTTTACAAGAACCTCGTTTACCGTACAAGTTCAATATCACAGAAAGTGAAAAATGGATAAAGAACTTGTGGTACTTACGTACAATGCAGTATCACTCAGCAGTGAAATCTATGTCATCAGGCCCGTAGCAGCACAATGAGTGGATTCAGGTACGATGATTCTAACTGAAATAAGTCACACAGAAAAAGAAACATCATAAGATATCAGTAATACACGGAATGTAAACTTGGCTACACAGGAACTGAATTACAGAACAGAACAGGGTCTCAAATTTAGAAAACCAACTTATGCTTGTTTAAGGGTAAAGGTGAGTTGGGGTGCTGCATAAAACCAGAGATCGAAATGAGCACAGATAAAGTTCCTTAAGCCAAATATGGAATAGACAAGAGCTACTCCTTGCTCAACGAAATGGACTCAACACCCCATATTAAACGCCTAAGAATGTATCTGACTCTTAAGTATCTTAAAACCTATGGATTGCTATGTCTCCGAAAGAGAATCAAGCATGTGTACAGGGACATAAACGCAGCAGTGATAGGATTGGAGAGGTTCGGTGAGCAAATGAAGACCCTTTGAAGTCATATTGCATGGTACCCATTCCACGGGTTTCAACTACCCAGGTTTAAGGTATTCTTCCTTCAGCTAAAACATGCATGTGGAACCTAGAGTATGATCAACCATGTGATCGGGAGACGTGTTCAAATATGTCTCAGTTTTCGTACCCTGGTACTCGGGTGCAACATTCCAGACGCTTTACTAACACTCTCCCGACTTGGAGAGTCAGTCCCTTTAACCTCCTGTTTGGCCCAGTTTGCAATTTCTGCGGAAGATGAACAGGAATAGCGAGAACCAATGAGAGACTAGCTGGAGGTGTCTGGACGGGCAAATTTAACTCTCATTTCCCACCAGGAAGAGGAAATAACCAAAGGCTCAGTGTGCCGTGCCGGAACCAGATTGGGGCCTGAAGCCATCCTGCGGTGTTGCGGCCAGCTCACAAGAAAACGAGTTGAAGAAAGGAGCTCAGGGGCACTGTAATTCACAAACCTGCAGAGTTATAAATGACAGCTATCGTCCAAAAATATACTGAAGTAAGGCTGCCAAGAGGACTTGAAAGCGGGGCAGAATTGCAGGAAACCGATTTCAGGAGGTAGACTGGAATTGCATTGAAAGCATAGGAAAAGAGGCAGAACGTCCACAATGATGCACTTGGCCAAAAAGGGCGTATGCGTTTTTTCCTGAATATATTCAGGAAAAAACGCATACGCCCTTTTTGGCCAACCAAGCAAGCTTGCAAAGGAAATCTGCACTACAATGATGTCTCACTTCCCCCCGGTCAAAAGGGCCATCTGAAAAATGTGTAAAATCCAGAAAGGCAGGACAGGCCATGGAGAACTGGGAGCCTTGATATGCTGATGGGCGGGATGTAAACTGCCAACTGACACTCGGGAGAAGTGTATGGTGTTTCCTGAAACATCTAAAAAACAAAGCAACAGAGCCTAGGGCACTTCCACTTATGGTCCTATAGCTTAGGGAAACTAAAATCAAAAAGATACAGCCACCCCAATGTTTGGGACGCCTCTGTTTACAAGAACCTCGTTTACCGTACAAGTTCAATATCACAGAAAGTGAAAAATGGATAAAGAACTTGTGGTACTTACGTACAATGCAGTATCACTCAGCAGTGAAATCTATGCCATCAGGCCCGTAGCAGCACAATGAGTGGATTCAGGTACGATGATTCTAACTGAAATAAGTCACACAGAAAAAGAAACATCATAAGATATCAGTAATACACGGAATGTAAACTTGGCTACACAGGAACTGAATTACAGAACAGAACAGGGTCTCAAATTTAGAAAACCAACTTATGCTTGTTTAAGGGTAAAGGTGAGTTGGGGTGCTGCATAAAACCAGAGATTGAAATGAGCACAGATAAAGTTCCTTAAGCCAAATATGGAATAGACAAGAGCTACTCCTTGCTCAACGAAATGGACTCAACACCGCATATTAAACGCCTAAGAATGTACCTGACTCTTAAGTATCTTAAAACCTATGGATTGCTATGTCTCCGAAAGAGAATCAAGCATGTGTACAGGGACATAAACGCAGCAGTGATAGGATTGGAGAGGTTCGGTGAGCAAATGAAGACCCTTTGAAGTCATATTGCATGGTACCCATTCCACGGGTTTCAACTACCCAGGTTTAAGGTATTCTTCCTTCAGCTAAAACATGCATGTGGAACCTAGAGTATGATCAACCATGTGATCGGGAGACGTGTTCAAATATGTCTCAGTTTTCGTACCCTGGTACTCGGGTGCAACATTCCAGACGCTTTACTAACACTCTCCCGACTTGGAGAGTCAGTCCCTTTAACCTCCTGTTTGGCCCAGTTTGCAATTTCTGCGGAAGATGAACAGGAATAGCGATAACCAATGAGAGACTAGCTGGAGGTGTCTGGACGGGCAAATTTAACTCTCATTTCCCACCAGGAAGAGGAAATAACCAAAGGCTCAGCGTGCCGTGCCGGAACAAGATTAGGGCCTGAAGCCATCCTGCGGTGTTGCGGCCAGCTCACAAGAAAACGAGTTGAAGAAAGGAGCTCAGGGGCACTGTAATTCACAAACCTGCAGAGTTATAAATGACAGCTATCGTCCAAAAATATACTGAAGTAAGGCTGCCAAGAGGACTTGAAAGCGGGGCAGAATTGCAGGAAACCGATTTCAGGAGGTAGACTGGAATTGCATTGAAAGCATAGGAAAAGAGGCAGAACGTCCACAATGATGCACTTGGCCAAAAAGGGCGTATGCGTTTTTTCCTGAATATATTCAGGAAAAAACGCATACGCCCTTTTTGGCCAACCAAGCAAGCTTGCAAAGGAAATCTGCACTACAATGATGTCTCACTTCCCCCCGGTCAAAAGGGCCATCTGAAAAATGTGTAAAATCCAGAAAGGCAGGACAGGCCATGGAGAACTGGGAGCCTTGATATGCTGATGGGCGGGATGTAAACTGCCAACTGACACTCGGGAGAAGTGTATGGTGTTTCCTGAAACATCTAAAAAACAAAGCAACAGAGCCTAGGGCACTTCCACTTATGGTCCTATAGCTTAGGGAAATTAAAATCAAAAAGATACAGCCACCCCAATGTTTGGGACGCCTCTGTTTACAAGAACCTCGTTTACCGTACAAGTTCAATATCACAGAAAGTGAAAAATGGATAAAGAACTTGTGGTACTTACGTACAATGCAGTATCACTCAGCAGTGAAATCTATGTCATCAGGCCCGTAGCAGCACAATGAGTGGATTCAGGTACGATGATTCTAACTGAAATAAGTCACACAGAAAAAGAAACATCATAAGATATCAGTAATACACGGAATGTAAACTTGGCTACACAGGAACTGAATTGCAGAACAGAACAGGGTCTCAAATTTAGAAAACCAACTTATGCTTGTTTAAGGGTAAAGGTGAGTTGGGGTGCTGCATAAAACCAGAGATTGAAATGAGCACAGATAAAGTTCCTTAAGCCAAATATGGAATAGACAAGAGCTACTCCTTGCTCAACGAAATGGACTCAACACCGCATATTAAACGCCTAAGAATGTACCTGACTCTTAAGTATCTTAAAACCTATGGATTGCTATGTCTCCGAAAGAGAATCAAGCATGTGTACAGGGACATAAACGCAGCAGTGATAGGATTGGAGAGGTTCGGTGAGCAAATGAAGACCCTTTGAAGTCATATTGCATGGTACCCATTCCACGGGTTTCAACTACCCAGGTTTAAGGTATTCTTCCTTCAGCTAAAACATGCATGTGGAACCTAGAGTATGATCAACCATGTGATCGGGAGACGTGTTCAAATATGTCTCAGTTTTCGTACCCTGGTACTCGGGTGCAACATTCCAGACGCTTTACTAACACTCTCCCGACTTGGAGAGTCAGTCCCTTTAACCTCCTGTTTGGCCCAGTTTGCAATTTCTGCGGAAGATGAACAGGAATAGCGATAACCAATGAGAGACTAGCTGGAGGTGTCTGGACGGGCAAATTTAACTCTCATTTCCCACCAGGAAGAGGAAATAACCAAAGGCTCAGCGTGCCGTGCCGGAACAAGATTAGGGCCTGAAGCCATCCTGCGGTGTTGCGGCCAGCTCACAAGAAAACGAGTTGAAGAAAGGAGCTCAGGGGCACTGTAATTCACAAACCTGCAGAGTTATAAATGACAACTATCGTCCAAAAATATACTGAAGTAAGGCTGCCAAGAGGACTTGAAAGCGGGGCAGAATTGCAGGAAACCGATTTCAGGAGGTAGACTGGAATTGCATTGAAAGCATAGGAAAAGAGGCAGAACGTCCACAATGATGCACTTGGCCAAAAAGGGCGTATGCGTTTTTTCCTGAATATATTCAGGAAAAAACGCATACGCCCTTTTTGGCCAACCAAGCAAGCTTGCAAAGGAAATCTGCACTACAATGAAGTCTCACTTCCCCCCGGTCAAAAGGGCCATCTGAAAAATGTGTAAAATCCAGAAAGGCAGGACAGGCCATGGAGAACTGGGAGCCTTGATATGCTGATGGGCGGGATGTAACCTGCCAACTGACACTCGGGAGAAGTGTATGGTGTTTCCTGAAACATCTAAAAAACAAAGCAACAGAGCCTAGGGCACTTCCACTTATGGTCCTATAGCTTAGGGAAATTAAAATCAAAAAGACACAGCCACCCCAATGTTTGGGACGCCTCTGTTTACAAGAACCTCGTTTACCGTACAAGTTCAATATCACAGAAAGTGAAAAATGGATAAAGAACTTGTGGTACTTACGTACAATGCAGTATCACTCAGCAGTGAAATCTATGTCATCAGGCCCGTAGCAGCACAATGAGTGGATTCAGGTACGATGATTCTAACTGAAATAAGTCACACAGAAAAAGAAACATCATAAGATATCAGTAATACACGGAATGTAAACTTGGCTACACAGGAACTGAATTACAGAACAGAACAGGGTCTCAAATTTAGAAAACCAACTTATGCTTGTTTAAGGGTAAAGGTGAGTTGGGGTGCTGCATAAAACCAGAGATTGAAATGAGCACAGATAAAGTTCCTTAAGCCAAATATGGAATAGACAAGAGCTACTCCTTGCTCAACGAAATGGACTCAACACCGCATATTAAACGCCTAAGAATGTACCTGACTCTTAAGTATCTTAAAACCTATGGATTGCTATGTCTCCGAAAGAGAATCAAGCATGTGTACAGGGACATAAACGCAGCAGTGATAGGATTGGAGAGGTTCGGTGAGCAAATGAAGACCCTTTGAAGTCATATTGCATGGTACCCATTCCACGGGTTTCAACTACCCAGGTTTAAGGTATTCTTCCTTCAGCTAAAACATGCATGTGGAACCTAGAGTATGATCAACCATGTGATCGGGAGACGTGTTCAAATATGTCTCAGTTTTCGTACCCTGGTACTCGGGTGCAACATTCCAGACGCTTTACTAACACTCTCCCGACTTGGAGAGTCAGTCCCTTTAACCTCCTGTTTGGCCCAGTTTGCAATTTCTGCGGAAGATGAACAGGAATAGCGAGAACCAATGAGAGACTAGCTGGAGGTGTCTGGACGGGCAAATTTAACTCTCATTTCCCACCAGGAAGAGGAAATAACCAAAGGCTCAGCGTGCCGTGCCGGAACCAGATTAGGGCCTGAAGCCATCCTGCGGTGTTGCGGCCAGCTCACAAGAAAACGAGTTGAAGAAAGGAGCTCAGGGGCACTGTAATTCACAAACCTGCAGAGTTATAAATGACAACTATCGTCCAAAAATATACTGAAGTACGGCTGCCAAGAGGACTTGAAAGCGGGGCAGAATTGCAGGAAACCGATTTCAGGAGGTAGACTGGAATTGCATTGAAAGCATAGGAAAATAGGCAGAACGTCCACAATGATGCACTTGGCCAAAAAGGGCGTATGCGTTTTTTCCTGAATATATTCAGGAAAAAACGCATACGCCCTTTTTGGCCAACCAAGCAAGCTTGCAAAGGAAATCTGCACTACAATGAAGTCTCACTTCCCCCCGGTCAAAAGGGCCATCTGAAAAAAGTGTAAAATCCAGAAAGGCAGGACAGGCCATGGAGAACTGGGAGCCTTGTTATGCTGATGCGCGAGATGTAAATTGCTAACAGACACTCGGGAGAAGTGTATGGTGTTTCCTGAAACATCTAAAAAACAAAGCAACAGTGCCTAGGACACTTCCACTTATGGTCCTATAGCTTAGGGAAATTAAAATCAAAAAGACACAGCCACCCCAAATTTTGGGACAGCTCTGTATACAACAACCTCGTTTAGAGTACAAGTTCAATATCACAGAAAGTGAAAAATGGATAAAGAAGTTGTGGTACTCACATACAATGCAGTATCACTCAGCAATGAAATCTATGTCATCAGGCCCGTAGCAGCACAATGAGTGGATTCGGGTATGGTGATTCTAACTGAAGTAAGTCACACAGAAATAGAAACATCAATAAATATCACTAATACATGGAATGTAAACTTGGATACAGAGGAACTGAATTACAAAACAGAACAGGGTCTCAAATTGAGAAAACCAACTTATGCTTGTTTAAGGGGAAAGTTGAGTTGGGGTGCTGCATAAAACCAGAGATTGAAATGAGCACAGATAAAGTTCCTTAAGCCAAATATGGAATAGACAAGAGCTACTCCTTGCTCAACGAAATGACTCAAAACCCCATATTAAACAACTAAGAATGTACCTGACTAGTAAGTATCTTAAAACCAATGGATTGCTATGTCTCCGAAAGAGAATCAAGCGTGTGTACAGGGGCATAAACGCAGCAGTGATAGGATTGGAGAGCTTCGGTGAGCAAATGAAGACTCTTTGAAGTCATATTGCATGGTACCCATTACACGGGTCTCAACTCTCCAGGTTTAAGGTATTCTTCCTTCAGATAAAACATGCATGTGGAACCCAGAATATGATCAACCGTGTGATAGGGAGACTTGTTCAAATATGTCTCAGTTTTCGTCTCCTGGTACTCGGGTGCAACATTCCCGATGCTTTACTAACACTCTCCCCACTTGGAGAGTCAGTGCCTTTAACCTCCTGTTTGGCCCAGTTTGCAATTTCTGCGGAAGATGAACAGGAATAGGGAGAACCAATGAGAGACTAGCTGGAGGTGTCTGGACGGGCAAAGTTAACTCTCATTTCCCACCAGGAAGAGGAATTAACCAAAGCCTCAGCGTGCCGTGCCGGAACCAGATTAGGGCCTGAAGCTATCCTGCGGTGTTGCGGCCAGCTCAAAAGAAAGCGAGTTGAAGAAAGGAGCTCAGGGGCACTGTAATTCACAAACCTGCAGAGTTATAAATGACAGCTATCGTCCAAAAATATACTGAAGTAAGGCTGCCAAGAGGAGTTGAAAGAGGGGCAGAATTGCAGGAAACCGATTTCAGGAGGTAGACTGGAATTGCATTTAAAGCATAGGAAAAGAGGCAAAATGTCCACAATGATGCACTTGGCCAAAAAGGGCGTATGCGTTTTTTCCTGAATATATTCAGGAAAAAACGCATACGCCCTTTTTGGCCAACCAAGCAAGCTTGCAAAGGAAATCTGCACTACAATGAAGTCTCACTTCCCCCCGGTCAAAAGGGCCATCTGAAAAAAGTGTAAAATCCAGAAAGGCAGGACAGGCCATGGAGAACTGGGAGCCTTGTTATGCTGATGGGCAGGATGTAAATTGCCACAGACACTCGGGAGAAGTGTATGGTGTTTCCTGAAACATCTAAAAAACAAAGCAACAGAGCATAGGGCACTTCCACGTATGGTCCTATAGCTTAGGGAAATTAAAATCAAAAAGACACAGCCACCCCGAACTTTGGGACGGCTCTGTTTACAACAACCTCGTTTACAGTACAAGTTCAATATCACAGAAAGTGAAAAATGGATAAAGAAGTTGTGGTACTCACATACAATGCAGTATCACTCAGCAATGAAATCTATGTCATCAGGCCCCTATCAGCACAATGAGTGGATTCGGGTATGGTGATTCTAACTGAAATAAGTCACACAGAAAAAGAAACATCAATAAATATCACTAATACATGGAATGTAAACTTGGCTACAGAGGAACTGAATTACAAAACAGAACAGGGTCTCAAATTGAGAAAACCAACTTATGCTTGCTTAAGGGGAAAGTTGAGTTGGGGTGCTGCATAAAACCAGAGATTGTAATGAGCACAGATAAAGTTCCTTAAGCCAAATATGGAATAGACAAGAGCTACTCCTTGCTCAACGAAATGGACTCAACACCGCATATTAAACGCCTAAGAATGTACCTGACTCTTAAGTATCTTAAAACCTATGGATTGCTATGTCTCCGAAAGAGAATCAAGCATGTGTACAGGGACATAAACGCAGCAGTGATAGGATTGGAGAGTTTCGGTGAGCAAATGAAGACCCTTTGAAGTCATATTGCATGGTACCCATTCCACGGGTTTCAACTACCCAGGTTTAAGGTATTCTTCCTTCAGCTAAAACATGCATGTGGAACCTAGAGTATGATCAACCATGTGATCGGGAGACGTGTTCAAATATGTCTCAGTTTTCGTACCCTGGTACTCGGGTGCAACATTCCAGACGCTTTACTAACACTCTCCCGACTTGGAGAGTCAGTCCCTTTAACCTCCTGTTTGGCCCAGTTTGCAATTTCTGCGGAAGATGAACAGGAATAGCGAGAACCAATGAGAGACTAGCTGGAGGTGTCTGGACGGGCAAATTTAACTCTCATTTCCCACCAGGAAGAGGAAATAACCAAAGGCTCAGCGTGCCGTGCCAGAACCAGATTAGGGCCTGAAGCCATCCTGCGGTGTTGCGGCCAGCTCACAAGAAAACGAGTTGAAGAAAGGAGCTCAGGGGCACTGTAATTCACAAACCTGCAGAGTTATAAATGACAACTATCGTCCAAAAATATACTGAAGTAAGGCTGCCAAGAGGACTTGAAAGCGGGGCAGAATTGCAGGAAACCGATTTCAGGAGGTAGACTGGAATTGCATTGAAAGCATAGGAAAAGAGGCAGAACGTCCACAATGATGCACTTGGCCAAAAAGGGCGTATGCGTTTTTTCCTGAATATATTCAGGAAAAAAGGCATACGCCCTTTTTGGCCAACCAAGCAAGCTTGCAAAGGAAATCTGCACTACAATGAAGTCTCACTTCCCCCCCCACCCCGGTCAAAAGGGCCAACTGAAAAAAGTGTAAAATCCAGAAAGGCAGGACAGGCCATGGAGAACTGGGAGCCTTGTTATGCTGATGGGCGGGATGTAAATTGCCAACAGACACTCAGGAAAAGTGTATGGTGTTTCCTGAAACATCTAAAAAACAAAGCAACAGAGCCTAGGGCACTTCCACTTATGGTCCTATAGCTTAGGGAAATTAAAATCAAAAAGATACAGCCACACAATGTTTGGGACGTCTCTGTTTACAAGAACCTCGTTTACCGTACAAGTTCAATATCACAGAAAGTGAAAAATGGATAAAGAACTTGTGGTACTTACGTACAATGCAGTATCACTCAGCAGTGAAATCTATGTCATCAGGCCCGTAGCAGCACAATGAGTGGATTCAGGTACGATGATTCTAACTGAAATAAGTCACACAGAAAAAGAAACATCATAAGATATCAGTAATACACGGAATGTAAACTTGGCTACACAGGAACTGAATTACAGAACAGAACAGGGTCTCAAATTTAGAAAACCAACTTATGCTTGTTTAAGGGTAAAGGTGAGTTGGGGTGCTGCATAAAACCAGAGATCGAAATGAGCACAGATAAAGTTCCTTAAGCCAAATATGGAATAGACAAGAGCTACTCCTTGCTCAACGAAATGGACTCAACACCGCATATTAAACGCCTAAGAATGTACCTGACTCTTAAGTATCTTAAAACCTATGGATTGCTATGTCTCCGAAAGAGAATCAAGCATGTGTACAGGGACATAAACGCAGCAGTGATAGGATTGGAGAGGTTCGGTGAGCAAATGAAGACCCTTTGAAGTCATATTGCATGGTACCCATTCCACGGGTTTCAACTACCCAGGTTTAAGGTATTCTTCCTTCAGCTAAAACATGCATGTGGAACCTAGAGTATGATCAACCATGTGATCGGGAGACGTGTTCAAATATGTCTCAGTTTTCGTACCCTGGTACTCGGGTGCAACATTCCAGACGCTTTACTAACACTCTCCCGACTTGGAGAGTCAGTCCCTTTAACCTCCTGTTTGGCCCAGTTTGCAATTTCTGTGGAAGATGGACAGGAATAGCGAGAACCAATGAGAGACTAGCTGGAGGTGTCTGGACGGGCAAATTTAACTCTCATTTCCCACCAGGAAGAGGAAATAACCAAAGGCTCAGCGTGCCGTGCCGGAAGCAGATTAGGGCCTGAAGCCATCCTGCGGTGTTGCGGCCAGCTCACAAGAAAACGAGTTGAAGAAAGGAGCTCAGGGGCACTGTAATTCACAAAACTGCAGAGTTATAAATGACAACTATCGTCCAAAAATATACTGAAGTAAGGCTGCCAAGAGGACTTGAAAGCGGGGCAGAATTGCAGGAAACCGATTTCAGGAGGTAGACTGGAATTGCATTGAAAGCATAGGAAAAGAGGCAGAACGTCCACAATGATGCACTTGGCCAAAAAGGGCGTATGCGTTTTTTCCTGAATATATTCAGGAAAAAACACATATGCACTTTTTGGCCAACCAAGCAAGCTTGCAAAGGAAATCTGCACTACAATGAAGTCTCACTTCCCCCCGGTCAAAAGGGCCATCTGAAAAAAGTGTAAAATCCATAAAGGCAGGACAGGCCATGGAGAACTGGGAGCCTTGTTATGCTGATGGGCGGGATGTAAATTGCCAACAGACACTTGGGAGAAGTGTATGGTGTTTCCTGAAACATCTAAAAAACAAAGCAACAGAGCCTAGGACACTTCCACTTATGGTCCTATAGCTTAGGGAAATTAAAATCAAAAAGATACAGCCACCCCAATGTTTGGGATGCCTCTGTTTACAAGAACCTCGTTTACCATACAAGTTCAATATCACAGAAAGTGAAAAATGGATAAAGAACTTGTGGTACTTATGTACAATGCAGTATCACTCAGCAGTGAAATCTATGTCATCAGGCCCGTAGCAGCACAATGAGTGGATTCAGGTACGATGATTCTAACTGAAATAAGTCACACAGAAAAAGAAACATCATAAGATATCAGTAATACACGGAATGTAAACTTGGCTACACAGGAACTGAATTACAGAACAGAACAGGGTCTCAAATTTAGAAAACCAACTTATGCTTGTTTAAGGGTAAAGGTGAGTTGGGGTGCTGCATAAAACCAGAGATTGAAATGAGCACAGATAAAGTTCCTTAAGCCAAATATGGAATAGACAAGAGCTACTCCTTGCTCAATGAAATGGACTCAACACCGCATATTAAACGCCTAAGAATGTACCTGACTCTTAAGTATCTTAAAACCTATGGATTGCTATGTCTCCGAAAGAGAATCAAGCATGTGTACAGGGACATAAACGCAGCAGTGATAGGATTGGAGAGGTTCGGTGAGCAAATGAAGACCCTTTGAAGTCATATTGCATGGTACCCATTCCACGGGTTTCAACTACCCAGGTTTAAGGTATTCTTCCTTCAGCTAAAACATGCATGTGGAACCTAGAGTATGATCAACCATGTGATCGGGAGACGTGTTCAAATATGTCTCAGCTTTCTTACCCTGGTACTCGGGTGCAACATTCCAGACGCTTTACTAACACTCTCCCGACTTGGAGAGTCAGTCCCTTTAACCTCCTGTTTGGCCCAGTTTGCAATTTCTGCGGAAGATGGACAGGAATAGCGAGAACCAATGAGAGACTAGCTGGAGGTGTCTGGACGGGCAAATTTAACTCTCATTTCCCACCAGGAAGAGGAAATAACCAAAGGCTCAGCGTGCCGTGCCGGAACCAGATTAGGGCCTGAAGCCATCCTGCGGTGTTGCGGCCAGCTCACAAGAAAACGAGTTGAAGAAAGGAGCTCAGGGGCACTGTAATTCACAAACCTGCAGAGTTATAAATGACAACTATCGTCCAAAAATATACTGAAGTAAGGCTGCCAAGAGGACTTGAAAGCGGGGCAGAATTGCAGGAAACCGATTTCAGGAGGTAGACTGGAATTGCATTGAAAGCATAGGAAAAGAGGCAGAACGTCCACAATGATGCACTTGGGCAAAAAGGGCGTATGCGTTTTTTCCTGAATATATTCAGGAAAAAACGCATACGCCCTTTTTGGCCAACCAAGCAAGCTTGCAAAGGAAATCTGCACTACAATGAAGTCTCACTTCCCCCCCAGTCAAAAGGGCCATCTAAAAAAAGTGTAAAATCCAGAAAGGCAGGACAGGCCATGGAGAACTGGGAGCCTTGTTATGCTGATGGGCGGGATGTAAATTGCCAACAGACACTCGGGAGAAGTGTATGGTGTTTCCTGAAACATCTAAAAAACAAAGCAACAGAGCCTAGGGCACTTCCACTTATGGTCCTATAGCTTAGGGAAATTAAAATCAAAAAGACACAGCCACCCCAAACTTTGGGACGGCTCTGTATACAACAACCTCGTTTACAGTACAAGTTCAATATCACAGCAAGTGAAAAATGGATAAAGAAGTTGTGGTACTCACGTACAATGCAGTATCACTCAGCAATGAAATCTATGTCATCAGGCCCGTATCAGCACAATGAGTGGATTCGGGTATGGTGATTCTAACTGAAATAAGTCACACAGAAAAAGAAACATCATAAGATATCAGTAATACACGGAATGTAAACTTGGCTACACAGTAACTGAATTACAGAACAGAACAGGGTCTCAAATTTAGAAAACCAACTTATGCTTGTTTAAGGGTAAAGGTGAGTTGGGGTGCTGCATAAAACCACAGATTGAAATGAGCACAGATAAAGTTCCTTAAGCCAAATATGGAATAGACAAGAGCTACTCCTTGCTCAACGAAATGGACTCAACACCACATATTAAACGCCTAAGAATGTACCTGACTCTTAAGTATCTTAAAACCTATGGATTGCTATGTCTCTGAAAGAGAATCAAGCATGTGTACAGGGACATAAACGCAGCAGTGATAGGATTGGAGAGGTTTGGTGAGCAAATGAAGACCCTTTGAAGTCATATTGCATGGTACCCATTCCACGGGTTTCAACTACCCAGGTTTAAGGTATTCTTCCTTCAGCTAAAACATGCATGTGGAACCTAGAGTATGATCAACCATGTGATCGGGAGACGTGTTCAAATATGTCTCAGTTTTCGTACCCTGGTACTCGAGTGCAACATTCCAGACGCTTTACTAACACTCTCCCGACTTGGAGAGTCAGTCCCTTTAACCTCCTGTTTGGTCCAGTTTGCAATTTCTGCGGAAGATGAACAGGAATAGCAAGAACCGATGAGAGACTAGCTGGAGGTGTCTGGACGGGCAAATTTAACTCTCATTTCCCACCAGGAAGAGGAAATAACCAAAGGCTCAGCGTGCCGTGCCGGAACCAGATTAGGGCCTGAAGCCATCCTGCGGTGTTGCGGCCAGCTCACAAGAAAACGAGTTGAAGAAAGGAGCTCAGGGGCACTGTAATTCACAAACCTGCAGAGTTATAAATGACAACTATCGTCCAAAAATATACTGAAGTAAGGCTGCCAAGAGGACTTGAAAGCGGGGCAGAATTGCAGGAAACCGATTTCAGGAGGTAGACTGGAATTGCATTGAAAGCATAGGAAAAGAGGCAGAACGTCCACAATGATGCACTTGGCCAAAAAGGGCGTATGCGTTTTTTCCTGAATATATTCAGGAAAAAACGCATACGCCCTTTTTGGCCAACCAAGCAAGCTTGCAAAGGAAATCTGCACTACAATGAAGTCTGACTTCCCCCCGGTCAAAAGGGCCATCTGAAAAAAGTGTAAAATCCAGAAAGGCAGGACAGGCCATGGAGAACTGGGAGCCTTGTTATGCTGATGGGCGGGATGTCAATTGCCAACAGACACTCGGGAGAAGTGTATGGTGTTTCCTGAAACATCTAAAAAACAAAGCAACAGAGCCTAGGGCACTTCCACTTATGGTCCTATAGCTTAGTGAAATTAAAATCAAAAAGATACAGCCACCCAAATGTTTGGGATGCCTCTGTTTACAAGAACCTCGTTTACCGTACAAGTTCAATATCACAGAAAGTGAAAAATGGATAAAGAACTTGTGGTACTTACGTACAATGCAGTATCACTCAGCAGTGAAATCTATGTCATCAGGCCCGTAGCAGCACAATGAGTGGATTCAGGTACGATGATTCTAACTGAAATAAGTCACACAGAAAAAGAAACATCATAAGATATCAGTAATACACGGAATGTAAACTTGGCTACACAGGAACTGAATTACAGAACAGAACAGGGTCTCAAATTTAGAAAACCAACTTATGCTTGTTTAAGGGTAAAGGTGAGTTGGGGTGCTGCATAAAACCAGAGATTGAAATGAGCACAGATAAAGTTCCTTAAGCCAAATATGGAATAGACAAGAGCTACTCCTTGCTCAACGAAATGGACTCAACACCGCATATTAAACGCCTAAGAATGTACCTGACTCTTAAGTATCTTAAAACCTATGGATTGCTATGTCTCCGAAAGAGAATCAAGCATGTGTACAGGGACATAAACGCAGCAGTGATAGGATTGGAGAGGTTCGGTGAGCAAATGAAGACCCTTTGAAGTCATATTGCATGGTACCCATTCCACGGGTTTCAACTACCCAGGTTTAAGGTATTCTTCCTTCAGCTAAAACATGCATGTGGAACCTAGAGTATGATCAACCATGTGATCGGGAGACGTGTTCAAATATGTCTCAGTTTTCGTACCCTGGTACTCGGGTGCAACATTCCAGACGCTTTACTAACACTCTCCCGACTTGGAGAGTCAGTCCCTTTAACCTCCTGTTTGGCCCAGTTTGCAATTTCTGCGGAAGATGAACAGGAATAGCGAGAACCAATGAGAGACTAGCTGGAGGTGTCTGGACGGGCAAATTTAACTCTCATTTCCCACCAGGAAGAGGAAATAACCAAAGGCTCAGCGTGCCGTGCCGGAACCAGATTAGGGCCTGAAGCCATCCTGCGGTGTTGCGGCCAGCTCACAAGAAAACGAGTTGAAGAAAGGAGCTCAGGGGCACTGTAATTCACAAACCTGCAGAGTTATAAATGACAACTATCGTCCAAAAATATACTGAAGTAAGGCTGCCAAGAGGACTTGAAAGCGGGGCAGAATTGCAGGAAACCGATTTCAGGAGGTAGACTGGAATTGCATTGAAAGCATAGGAAAAGAGGCAGAACGTCCACAATGATGCACTTGGCCAAAAAGGGCGTATGCGTTTTTTCCTGAATATATTCAGGAAAAAACGCATACGCCCTTTTTGGCCAACCAAGCAAGCTTGCAAAGGAAATCTGCACTACAATGAAGTCTCACTTCCCCCCGGTCAAAAGGGCCATCTGAAAAAAGTGTAAAATCCAGAAAGGCAGGACAGGCCATGGAGAACTGGGAGCCTTGTTATGCTGATGGGCGGGATGTCAATTGCCAACAGACACTCGGGAGAAGTGTATGGTGTTTCCTGCAACATCTAAAAAACAAAGCAACAGAGCCTAGGGCACTTCCACTTATGGTCCTATAGCTTAGGGAAATTAAAATCAAAAAGATACAGCCACCCCAATGTTTGGGACGCCTCTGTTTACAAGAACCTCGTTTACCGTACAAGTTCAATATCACAGAAAGTGAAAAATGGATAAAGAACTTGTGGTACTTACGTACAATGCAGTATCACTCAGCAGTGA
Organism: Globicephala melas; assembly: GCF_963455315.2. NCBI lineage: Eukaryota > Metazoa > Chordata > Mammalia > Artiodactyla > Delphinidae > Globicephala > Globicephala melas. The sequence continues at coordinate 669,569 of NW_027207297.1, read as the reverse complement.
AATCTATGTCATCAGGCCCGTAGCAGCACAATGAGTGGATTCAGGTACGATGATTCTAACTGAAATAAGTCACACAGAAAAAGAAACATCATAAGATATCAGTAATACACGGAATGTAAACTTGGCTACACAGGAACTGAATTACAGAACAGAACAGGGTCTCACATTTAGAAAACCAACTTATGCTTGTTTAAGGGTAAAGGTGAGTTGGGGTGCTGCATAAAACCAGAGTTTGAAATGAGCACAGATAAAGTTCCTTAAGCCAAATATGGAATAGACAAGAGCTACTCCTTGCTCAACGAAATGGACTCAACACCGCATATTAAACGCCTAAGAATGTACCTGACTCTTAAGTATCTTAAAACCTATGGATTGCTATGTCTCCGAAAGAGAATCAAGCATGTGTACAGGGACATAAACGCAGCAGTGATAGGATTGGAGAGGTTCGGTGAGCAAATGAAGACCCTTTGAAGTCATATTGCATGGTACCCATTCCACAGGTTTCAACTACCCAGGTTTAAGGTATTCTTCCTTCAGCTAAAACATGCATGTGGAGCCTAGAGTATGATCAACCATGGGATCGGGAGACGTGTTCAAATATGTCTCAGTTTTCGTACCCTGGTACTCGGGTGCAACATTCCAGACGCTTTACTAACACTCTCCCGACTTGGAGAGTCAGTCCCTTTAACCTCCTGTTTGGCCCAGTTTGCAATTTCTGCGGAAGATGAACAGGAATAGCGAGAACCAATGAGAGACTAGCTGGAGGTGTCTGGACGGGCAAATTTAACTCTCATTTCCCACCAGGAAGAGGAAATAACCAAAGGCTCAGCGTGCCGTGCCGGAACCAGATTAGGGCCTGAAGCCATCGTGCGGTGTTGCGGCCAGCTCACAAGAAAACGAGTTGAAGAAAGGAGCTCAGGGGCACTGTAATTCACAAACCTGCAGAGTTATAAATGACAACGATCGTCCAAAAATATACTGAAGTAAGGCTGCCAAGAGGACTTGAAAGCGGGGCAGAATTGCAGGAAACCATTTCAGGAGGTAGACTGGAATTGCATTGAAAGCATAGGAAAAGAGGCAGAACGTCCACAATGATGCACTTGGCCAAAAAGGGCGTATGCGTTTTTTCCTGAATATATTCAGGAAAAAAGGCATACGCCCTTTTTGGCCAACCAAGCAAGCTTGCAAAGGAAATCTGCACTACAATGAAGTCTCACTTCCCCCGGTCAAAAGGGCCATCTGAAAAAAGTGTAAAATCCAGAAAGGCAGGACAGGCCATGGAGAACTGGGAGCCTTGTTATGCTGATGGGCGGGATGTAAATTGCCAACAGACACTCGGGAGAAGTGTATGGTGTTTCCTGAAACATCTAAAAAACAAAGCAACAGAGCCTAGGGCACTTCCACTTATGGTCCTATAGCTTAGGGAAATTAAAATCAAAAAGATACAGCCACCCCAACGTTTGGGACGCCTCTGTTTACAAGAACCTCGTTTACCGTACAAGTTCAATATCACAGAAAGTGAAAAATGGATAAAGAACTTGTGGTACTTACGTACAATGCAGTATCACTCAGCAGTGAAATCTATGTCATCAGGCCCGTAGCAGCACAATGAGTGGATTCAGGTACGATGATTCTAACTGAAAGAAGTCACACAGAAAAAGAAACATCATAAGATATCAGTAATACACGGAATGTAAACTTGGCTACACAGGAACTGAATTACAGAACAGAACAGGGTCTCACATTTAGAAAACCAACTTATGCTTGTTTAAGGGTAAAGGTGAGTTGGGGTGCTGCATAAAACCAGAGATCGAAATGAGCACAGATAAAGTTCCTTAAGCCAAATATGGAATAGACAAGAGCTACTCCTTGCTCAACGAAATGGACTCAACACCGCATATTAAACGCCTAAGAATGTACCTGACTCTTAAGTATCTTAAAACCTATGGATTGCTATGTCTCCGAAAGAGAATCAAGCATGTGTACAGGGACATAAACGCAGCAGTGATAGGATTGGAGAGGTTCGGTGAGCAAATGAAGACCCTTTGAAGTCATATTGCATGGTACCCATTCCACGGGTTTCAACTACCCAGGTTTAAGGTATTCTTCCTTCAGCTAAAACATGCATGTGGAACCTAGAGTATGATCAACCATGTGATCGGGAGACGTGTTCAAATATGTCTCAGTTTTCGTACCCTGGTACTCGGGTGCAACATTCCAGACGCTTTACTAACACTCTCCCGACTTGGAGAGTCAGTCTCTTTAACCTCCTGTTTGGCCCAGTTTGCAATTTCTGCGGAAGATGAACAGGAATAGCGAGAACCAATGAGAGACTAGCTGGAGGTGTCTGGACGGGCAAATTTAACTCTCATTTCCCACCAGGAAGAGGAAATAACCAAAGGCTCAGCGTGCCGTGCCGGAACCAGATTAGGGCCTGAAGCCATCCTGCGGTGTTGCGGCCAGCTCACAAGAAAACGAGTTGAAGAAAGGAGCTCAGGGGCACTGTAATTCACAAACCTGCAGAGTTATAAATGACAACTATCGTCCAAAAATATACTGAAGTAAGGCTGCCAAGAGGACTTGAAAGCGGGGCAGAATTGCAGGAAACCGATTTCAGGAGGTAGACTGGAATTGCATTGAAAGCATAGGAAAAGAGGCAGAACGTCCACAATGATGCACTTGGCCAAAAAGGGCGTATGCGTTTTTTCCTGAATATATTCAGGAAAAAACGCATACGCCCTTTTTGGCCAACCAAGCAAGCTTGCAAAGGAAATCTGCACTACAATGAAGTCTGACTTCCCCCCGGTCAAAAGGGCCATCTGAAAAAAGTGTAAAATCCAGAAAGGCAGGACAGGCCATGGAGAACTGGGAGCCTTGTTATGCTGATGGGCGGGATGTCAATTGCCAACAGACACTCGGGAGAAGTGTATGGTGTTTCCTGAAACATCTAAAAAACAAAGCAACAGAGCCTAGGGCACTTCCACTTATGGTCCTATAGCTTAGGGAAATTAAAATCAAAAAGATACAGCCACCCAAATGTTTGGGATGCCTCTGTTTACAAGAACCTCGTTTACCGTACAAGTTCAATATCACAGAAAGTGAAAAATGGATAAAGAACTTGTGGTACTTACGTACAATGCAGTATCACTCAGCAGTGAAATCTATGTCATCAGGCCCGTAGCAGCACAATGAGTGGATTCAGGTACGATGATTCTAACTAAAATAAGTCACACAGAAAAAGAAACATCATAAGATATCAGTAATACACGGAATGTAAACTTGGCTACACAGGAACTGAATTACAGAACAGAACAGGGTCTCAAATTTAGAAAACCAACTTATGCTTGTTTAAGGGTAAAGGTGAGTTGGGGTGCTGCATAAAACCAGAGATCGAAATGAGCACAGATAAAGTTCCTTAAGCCAAATATGGAATAGACAAGAGCTACTCCTTGCTCAACGAAATGGACTCAACACCGCATATTAAACGCCTAAGAATGTACCTGACCCTTAAGTATCTTAAAACCTATGGATTGCTATGTCTCCGAAAGAGAATCAAGCATGTGTACAGGGACATAAACGCAGCAGTGATAGGATTGGAGAGGTTCGGTGAGCAAATGAAGACCCTTTGAAGTCATATTGCATGGTACCCATTCCACGGGTTTCAACTACCCAGGTTTAAGGTATTCTTCCTTCAGCTAAAACATGCATGTGGAACCTAGAGTATGATCAACCATGTGATCGGGAGACGTGTTCAAATATGTCTCAGTTTTCGTACCCTGGTACTCGGGTGCAACATTCCAGACGCTTTACTAACACTCTCCCGACTTGGAGAGTCAGTCCCTTTAACCTCCTGTTTGGCCCAGTTTGCAATTTCTGCGGAAGATGAACAGGAATAGCGAGAACCAATGAGAGACTAGCTGGAGGTGTCTGGACGGGCAAATTTAACTCTCATTTCCCACCAGGAAGAGGAAATAACCAAAGGCTCAGCGTGCCGCGCCGGAACCAGATTAGGGCCTGAAGCCATCCTGCGGTGTTGCGGCCAGCTCACAAGAAAACGAGTTGAAGAAAGGAGCTCAGGGGCACTGTAATTCACAAACCTGCAGAGTTATAAATGACAACTATCGTCCAAAAATATACTGAAGTACGGCTGCCAAGAGGACTTGAAAGCGGGGCAGAATTGCAGGAAACCGATTTCAGGAGGTAGACTGGAATTGCATTGAAAGCATAGGAAAAGAGGCAGAACGTCCACAATGATGCACTTGGCCAAAAAGGGCGTATGCGTTTTTTCCTGAATATATTCAGGAAAAAACGCATACGCCCTTTTTGGCCAACCAAGCAAGCTTGCAAAGGAAATCTGCACTACAATGAAGTCTCACTTCCCCCCGGTCAAAAGGGCCATCTGAAAAAAGTGTAAAATCCAGAAAGGCAGGACAGGCCATGGAGAACTGGGAGCCTTGTTATGCTGATGGGCGGGATGTAAATTGCCAACAGACACTCGGGAGAAGTGTATGGTGTTTCCTGAAACATCTAAAAAACAAAGCAACAGAGCCTAGGGCACTTCCACTTATGGTCCTATAGCTTAGGGAAATTAAAATCAAAAAGATACAGCCACCCCAATGTTTGGGACGCCTCTGTTTACAAGAACCTCGTTTACCGTACAAGTTAAATATCACAGAAAGTGAAAAATGGATAAAGAACTTGTGGTACTTACGTACAATGCAGTATCACTCAGCAGTGAAATCTATGTCATCAGGCCCGTAGCAGCACAATGAGTGGATTCAGGTACGATGATTCTAACTGAAATAAGTCACACAGAAAAAGAAACATCATAAGATATCAGTAATACACGGAATGTAAACTTGGCTACACAGGAACTGAATTACAGAACAGAACAGGGTCTCAAATTTAGAAAACCAACTTATGCTTGTTTAAGGGTAAAGGTGAGTTGGGGTGCTGCATAAAACCAGAGATTGAAACGAGCACAGATAAATTCCTTAAGCCAAATATGGAATAGACAAGAGCTACTCCTTGCTCAACGAAATGGACTCAACACCGCATATTAAACGCCTAAGAATGTACCTGACTCTTAAGTATCTTAAAACCTATGGATTGCTATGTCTCCGAAAGAGAATCAAGCATGTGTACAGGGACATAAACGAAGCAGTGATAGGATTGGAGAGGTTCGGTGAGCAAATGAAGACCCTTTGAAGTCATATTGCATGGTACCCATTCCACGGGTTTCAACTACCCAGGTTTAAGGTATTCTTCCTTCAGCTAAAACATGCATGTGGAACCTAGAGTATGATCAACCATGTGATCGGGAGACGTGTTCAAATATGTCTCAGTTTTCGTACCCTGGTACTCGGGTGCAACATTCCAGACGCTTTACTAACACTCTCCCGACTTGGAGAGTCAGTCCCTTTAACCTCCTGTTTGGCCCAGTTTGCAATTTCTGCGGAAGATGAACAGGAATAGCGAGAACCAATGAGAGACTAGCTGGAGGTGTCTGGACGGGCAAATTTAACTCTCATTTCCCACCAGGAAGAGGAAATAACCAAAGGCTCAGCGTGCCGTGCCGGAACCAGATTAGGGCCTGAAGCCATCCTGCGGTGTTGCGGCCAGCTCACAAGAAAACGAGTTGAAGAAAGGAGCTCAGGGGCACTGTAATTCACAAACCTGCAGAGTTATAAATGACAACTATCGTCCAAAAATATACTGAAGTAAGGCTGCCAAGAGGACTTGAAAGCGGGGCAGAATTGCAAGAAACCGATTTCAGGAGGTAGACTGGAATTGCATTGAAAGCATAGGAAAAGAGGCAGAACGTCCACAATGATGCACTTGGCCAAAAAGCGCATATGCGTTTTTTCCTGAATATATTCAGGAAAAAACGCATACGCCCTTTTTGGCCAACCAAGCAAGCTTGCAAAGGAAATCTGCACTACAATGAAGTCTCACTTCCCCCCGGTCAAAAGGGCCATCTGAAAAAAGTGTAAAATCCAGAAAGGCAGGACAGGCCATGGAGAACTGGGAGCCTTGTTATGCTGATGGGCGGGATGTCAATTGCCAACAGACACTCGGGAGAAGTGTATGGTGTTTCCTGAAACATCTTAAAAACAAAGCAACAGAGCCTAGGGCACTTCCACTTATGGTCCTATAGCTTAGGGAAATTAAAATCAAAAAGATACAGCCACCCCAACGTTTGGGACGCCTCTGTTTATAAGAACCTCGTTTACCGTACAAGTTCAATATCACAGAAAGTGAAAAATGGATAAAGAACTTGTGGTACTTACGTACAATGCAGTATCACTCAGCAGTGAAATCTATGTCATCAGGCCCGTAGCAGCACAATGAGTGGATTCAGGTACGATGATTCTAACTGAAATAAGTCACACAGAAAAAGAAACATCATAAGATATCAGTAATACACGGAATGTAAACTTGGCTACACAGGAACTGAATTACAGAACAGAACAGGGTCTCACATTTAGAAAACCAACTTATGCTTGTTTAAGGGTAAAGGTGAGTTGGGGTGCTGCATAAAACCAGAGATCGAAATGAGCACAGATAAAGTTCCTTAAGCCAAATATGGAATAGACAAGAGCTACTCCTTGCTCAACGAAATGGACTCAACACCGCATATTAAACGCCTAAGAATGTACCTGACTCTTAAGTATCTTAAAACCTATGGATTGCTATGTCTCCGAAAGAGAATCAAGCATGTGTACAGGGACATAAACGCAGCAGTGATAGGATTGGAGAGGTTCGGTGAGCAAATGAAGACCCTTTGAAGTCATATTGCATGGTACCCATTCCACGGGTTTCAACTACCCAGGTTTAAGGTATTCTTCCTTCAGCTAAAACATGCATGTGGAACCTAGAGTATGATCAACCATGTGATCGGGAGACGTGTTCAAATATGTCTCAGTTTTCGTACCCTGGTACTCGGGTGCAACATTCCAGACGCTTTACTAACACTCTCCCGACTTGGAGAGTCAGTCTCTTTAACCTCCTGTTTGGCCCAGTTTGCAATTTCTGCGGAAGATGAACAGGAATAGCGAGAACCAATGAGAGACTAGCTGGAGGTGTCTGGACGGGCAAATTTAACTCTCATTTCCCACCAGGAAGAGGAAATAACCAAAGGCTCAGCGTGCCGTGCCGGAACCAGATTAGGGCCTGAAGCCATCCTGCGGTGTTGCGGCCAGCTCACAAGAAAACGAGTTGAAGAAAGGAGCTCAGGGGCACTGTAATTCACAAACCTGCAGAGTTATAAATGACAACTATCGTCCAAAAATATACTGAAGTAAGGCTGCCAAGAGGACTTGAAAGCGGGGCAGAATTGCAGGAAACCGATTTCAGGAGGTAGACTGGAATTGCATTGAAAGCATAGGAAAAGAGGCAGAACGTCCACAATGATGCACTTGGCCAAAAAGGGCGTATGCGTTTTTTCCTGAATATATTCAGGAAAAAACGCATACGCCCTTTTTGGCCAACCAAGCAAGCTTGCAAAGGAAATCTGCACTACAATGAAGTCTGACTTCCCCCCGGTCAAAAGGGCCATCTGAAAAAAGTGTAAAATCCAGAAAGGCAGGACAGGCCATGGAGAACTGGGAGCCTTGTTATGCTGATGGGCGGGATGTCAATTGCCAACAGACACTCGGGAGAAGTGTATGGTGTTTCCTGAAACATCTAAAAAACAAAGCAACAGAGCCTAGGGCACTTCCACTTATGGTCCTATAGCTTAGGGAAATTAAAATCAAAAAGATACAGCCACCCAAATGTTTGGGATGCCTCTGTTTACAAGAACCTCGTTTACCGTACAAGTTCAATATCACAGAAAGTGAAAAATGGATAAAGAACTTGTGGTACTTACGTACAATGCAGTATCACTCAGCAGTGAAATCTATGTCATCAGGCCCGTAGCAGCACAATGAGTGGATTCAGGTACGATGATTCTAACTAAAATAAGTCACACAGAAAAAGAAACATCATAAGATATCAGTAATACACGGAATGTAAACTTGGCTACACAGGAACTGAATTACAGAACAGAACAGGGTCTCAAATTTAGAAAACCAACTTATGCTTGTTTAAGGGTAAAGGTGAGTTGGGGTGCTGCATAAAACCAGAGATCGAAATGAGCACAGATAAAGTTCCTTAAGCCAAATATGGAATAGACAAGAGCTACTCCTTGCTCAACGAAATGGACTCAACACCGCATATTAAACGCCTAAGAATGTACCTGACCCTTAAGTATCTTAAAACCTATGGATTGCTATGTCTCCGAAAGAGAATCAAGCATGTGTACAGGGACATAAACGCAGCAGTGATAGGATTGGAGAGGTTCGGTGAGCAAATGAAGACCCTTTGAAGTCATATTGCATGGTACCCATTCCACGGGTTTCAACTACCCAGGTTTAAGGTATTCTTCCTTCAGCTAAAACATGCATGTGGAACCTAGAGTATGATCAACCATGTGATCGGGAGACGTGTTCAAATATGTCTCAGTTTTCGTACCCTGGTACTCGGGTGCAACATTCCAGACGCTTTACTAACACTCTCCCGACTTGGAGAGTCAGTCCCTTTAACCTCCTGTTTGGCCCAGTTTGCAATTTCTGCGGAAGATGAACAGGAATAGCGAGAACCAATGAGAGACTAGCTGGAGGTGTCTGGACGGGCAAATTTAACTCTCATTTCCCACCAGGAAGAGGAAATAACCAAAGGCTCAGCGTGCCGCGCCGGAACCAGATTAGGGCCTGAAGCCATCCTGCGGTGTTGCGGCCAGCTCACAAGAAAACGAGTTGAAGAAAGGAGCTCAGGGGCACTGTAATTCACAAACCTGCAGAGTTATAAATGACAACTATCGTCCAAAAATATACTGAAGTACGGCTGCCAAGAGGACTTGAAAGCGGGGCAGAATTGCAGGAAACCGATTTCAAGAGGTAGACTGGAATTGCATTGAAAGCATAGGAAAAGAGGCAGAACGTCCACAATGATGCACTTGGCCAAAAAGGGCGTATGCGTTTTTTCCTGAATATATTCAGGAAAAAACGCATACGCCCTTTTTGGCCAACCAAGCAAGCTTGCAAAGGAAATCTGCACTACAATGAAGTCTCACTTCCCCCCGGTCAAAAGGGCCATCTGAAAAAAGTGTAAAATCCAGAAAGGCAGGACAGGCCATGGAGAACTGGGAGCCTTGTTATGCTGATGGGCGGGATGTAAATTGCCAACAGACACTCGGGAGAAGTGTATGGTGTTTCCTGAAACATCTAAAAAACAAAGCAACAGAGCCTAGGGCACTTCCACTTATGGTCCTATAGCTTAGGGAAATTAAAATCAAAAAGATACAGCCACCCCAATGTTTGGGACGCCTCTGTTTACAAGAACCTCGTTTACCGTACAAGTTCAATATCACAGAAAGTGAAAAATGGATAAAGAACTTGTGGTACTTACGTACAATGCAGTATCACTCAGCAGTGAAATCTATGTCATCAGGCCCGTAGCAGCACAATGAGTGGATTCAGGTACGATGATTCTAACTGAAATAAGTCACACAGAAAAAGAAACATCATAAGATATCAGTAATACACGGAATGTAAACTTGGCTACACAGGAACTGAATTACAGAACAGAACAGGGTCTCAAATTTAGAAAACCAACTTATGCTTGTTTAAGGGTAAAGGTGAGTTGGGGTGCTGCATAAAACCAGAGATTGAAACGAGCACAGATAAATTCCTTAAGCCAAATATGGAATAGACAAGAGCTACTCCTTGCTCAACGAAATGGACTCAACACCGCATATTAAACGCCTAAGAATGTACCTGACTCTTAAGTATCTTAAAACCTATGGATTGCTATGTCTCCGAAAGAGAATCAAGCATGTGTACAGGGACATAAACGAAGCAGTGATAGGATTGGAGAGGTTCGGTGAGCAAATGAAGACCCTTTGAAGTCATATTGCATGGTACCCATTCCACGGGTTTCAACTACCCAGGTTTAAGGTATTCTTCCTTCAGCTAAAACATGCATGTGGAACCTAGAGTATGATCAACCATGTGATCGGGAGACGTGTTCAAATATGTCTCAGTTTTCGTACCCTGGTACTCGGGTGCAACATTCCAGACGCTTTACTAACACTCTCCCGACTTGGAGAGTCAGTCCCTTTAACCTCCTGTTTGGCCCAGTTTGCAATTTCTGCGGAAGATGAACAGGAATAGCGAGAACCAATGAGAGACTAGCTGGAGGTGTCTGGACGGGCAAATTTAACTCTCATTTCCCACCAGGAAGAGGAAATAACCAAAGGCTCAGCGTGCCGTGCCGGAACCAGATTAGGGCCTGAAGCCATCCTGCGGTGTTGCGGCCAGCTCACAAGAAAACGAGTTGAAGAAAGGAGCTCAGGGGCACTGTAATTCACAAACCTGCAGAGTTATAAATGACAACTATCGTCCAAAAATATACTGAAGTAAGGCTGCCAAGAGGACTTGAAAGCGGGGCAGAATTGCAAGAAACCGATTTCAGGAGGTAGACTGGAATTGCATTGAAAGCATAGGAAAAGAGGCAGAACGTCCACAATGATGCACTTGGCAAAAAAGCGCATATGCGTTTTTTCCTGAATATATTCAGGAAAAAACGCATACGCCCTTTTTGGCCAACCAAGCAAGCTTGCAAAGGAAATCTGCACTACAATGAAGTCTCACTTCCCCCCGGTCAAAAGGGCCATCTGAAAAAAGTGTAAAATCCAGAAAGGCAGGACAGGCCATGGAGAACTGGGAGCCTTGTTATGCTGATGGGCGGGATGTCAATTGCCAACAGACACTCGGGAGAAGTGTATGGTGTTTCCTGAAACATCTTAAAAACAAAGCAACAGAGCCTAGGGCACTTCCACTTATGGTCCTATAGCTTAGGGAAATTAAAATCAAAAAGATACAGCCACCCCAATGTTTGGGACGCCTCTGTTTATAAGAACCTCGTTTACCGTACAAGTTCAATATCACAGAAAGTGAAAAATGGATAAAGAACTTGTGGTACTTACGTACAATGCAGTATCACTCAGCAGTGAAATCTATGTCATCAGGCCCGTAGCAGCACAATGAGTGGATTCAGGTACGATGATTCTAACTGAAATAAGTCACACAGAAAAAGAAACATCATAAGATATCAGTAATACACGGAATGTAAACTTGGCTACACAGGAACTGAATTACAGAACAGAACAGGGTCTCACATTTAGAAAACCAACTTATGCTTGTTTAAGGGTAAAGGTGAGTTGGGGTGCTGCATAAAACCAGAGATCGAAATGAGCACAGATAAAGTTCCTTAAGCCAAATATGGAATAGACAAGAGCTACTCCTTGCTCAACGAAATGGACTCAACACCGCATATTAAACGCCTAAGAATGTACCTGACTCTTAAGTATCTTAAAACCTATGGATTGCTATGTCTCCGAAAGAGAATCAAGCATGTGTACAGGGACATAAACGCAGCAGTGATAGGATTGGAGAGGTTCGGTGAGCAAATGAAGACCCTTTGAAGTCATATTGCATGGTACCCATTCCACGGGTTTCAACTACCCAGGTTTAAGGTATTCTTCCTTCAGCTAAAACATGCATGTGGAACCTAGAGTATGATCAACCATGTGATCGGGAGACGTGTTCAAATATGTCTCAGTTTTCGTACCCTGGTACTCGGGTGCAACATTCCAGACGCTTTACTAACACTCTCCCGACTTGGAGAGTCAGTCTCTTTAACCTCCTGTTTGGCCCAGTTTGCAATTTCTGCGGAAGATGAACAGGAATAGCGAGAACCAATGAGAGACTAGCTGGAGGTGTCTGGACGGGCAAATTTAACTCTCATTTCCCACCAGGAAGAGGAAATAACCAAAGGCTCAGCGTGCCGTGCCGGAACCAGATTAGGGCCTGAAGCCATCCTGCGGTGTTGCGGCCAGCTCACAAGAAAACGAGTTGAAGAAAGGAGCTCAGGGGCACTGTAATTCACAAACCTGCAGAGTTATAAATGACAACTATCGTCCAAAAATATACTGAAGTAAGGCTGCCAAGAGGACTTGAAAGCGGGGCAGAATTGCAGGAAACCGATTTCAGGAGGTAGACTGGAATTGCATTGAAAGCATAGGAAAAGAGGCAGAACGTCCACAATGATGCACTTGGCCAAAAAGGGCGTATGCGTTTTTTCCTGAATATATTCAGGAAAAAACGCATACGCCCTTTTTGGCCAACCAAGCAAGCTTGCAAAGGAAATCTGCACTACAATGAAGTCTGACTTCCCCCCGGTCAAAAGGGCCATCTGAAAAAAGTGTAAAATCCAGAAAGGCAGGACAGGCCATGGAGAACTGGGAGCCTTGTTATGCTGATGGGCGGGATGTCAATTGCCAACAGACACTCGGGAGAAGTGTATGGTGTTTCCTGAAACATCTAAAAAACAAAGCAACAGAGCCTAGGGCACTTCCACTTATGGTCCTATAGCTTAGGGAAATTAAAATCAAAAAGATACAGCCACCCCAATGTTTGGGACACCTCTGTTTACAAGAACCTCGTTTACCGTACAAGTTCAATATCACAGAAAGTGAAAAATGGATAAAGAACTTGTGGTACTTACGTACAATGCAGTATCACTCAGCAGTGAAATCTATGTCATCAGGCCCGTAGCAGCACAATGAGTGGATTCAGGTACGATGATTCTAACTGAAATAAGTCACACAGAAAAAGAAACATCATAAGATATCAGTAATACACGGAATGTAAACTTGGCTACACAGGAACTGAATTACAGAACAGAACAGGGTCTCAAATTTAGAAAACCAACTTATGCTTGTTTAAGGGTAAAGGTGAGTTGGGGTGCTGCATAAAACCAGAGATTGAAATGAGCACAGATAAAGTTCCTTAAGCCAAATATGGAATAGACAAGAGCTACTCCTTGCTCAACGAAATGGACTCAACACCGCATATTAAACGCCTAAGAATGTACCTGACTCTTAAGTATCTTAAAACCGATGGATTGCTATGTCTCCGAAAGAGAATCAAGCATGTGTACAGGGACATAAACGCAGCAGTGATAGGATTGGAGAGGTTCGGTGAGCAAATGAAGACCCTTTGAAGTCATATTGCATGGTACCCATTCCACGGGTTTCAACTACCCAGGTTTAAGGTATTCTTCCTTCAGCTAAAACATGCATGTGGAACCTAGAGTATGATCAACCATGTGATCGGGAGACGTGTTCAAATATGTCTCAGTTTTCGTACCCTGGTACTCGGGTGCAACATTCCAGACGCTTTACTAACACTCTCCCGACTTGGAGAGTCAGTCCCTTTAACCTCCTGTTTGGCCCAGTTTGCAATTTCTGCGGAAGATGAACAGGAATAGCGAGAACCAATGAGAGACTAGCTGGAGGTGTCTGGACGGGCAAATTTAACTCTCATTTCCCACCAGGAAGAGGAAATAACCAAAGGCTCAGCGTGCCGTGCCGGAACCAGATTAGGGCCTGAAGCCATCCTGCGGTGTTGCGGCCAGCTCACAAGAAAACGAGTTGAAGAAAGGAGCTCAGGGGCACTGTAATTCACAAACCTGCAGAGTTATAAATGACAACTATCGTCCAAAAATATACTGAAGTAAGGCTGCCAAGAGGACTTGAAAGCGGGGCAGAATTGCAGGAAACCGATTTCAGGAGGTAGACTGGAATTGCATTGAAAGCATAGGAAAAGAGGCAGAACGTCCACAATGATGCACTTGGCCAAAAAGGGCGTATGCGTTTTTTCCTGAATATATTCAGGAAAAAACGCATACGCCCTTTTTGGCCAACCAAGCAAGCTTGCAAAGGAAATCTGCACTACAATGAAGTCTGACTTCCCCCCGGTCAAAAGGGCCATCTGAAAAAAGTGTAAAATCCAGAAAGGCAGGACAGGCCATGGAGAACTGGGAGCCTTGTTATGCTGATGGGCGGGATGTCAATTGCCAACAGACACTCGGGAGAAGTGTATGGTGTTTCCTGAAACATCTAAAAAACAAAGCAACAGAGCCTAGGGCACTTCCACTTATGGTCCTATAGCTTAGGGAAATTAAAATCAAAAAGATACAGCCACCCCAATGTTTGGGACACCTCTGTTTACAAGAACCTCGTTTACCGTACAAGTTCAATATCACAGAAAGTGAAAAATGGATAAAGAACTTGTGGTACTTACGTACAATGCAGTATCACTCAGCAGTGAAATCTATGTCATCAGGCCCGTAGCAGCACAATGAGTGGATTCAGGTACGATGATTCTAACTGAAATAAGTCACACAGAAAAAGAAACATCATAAGATATCAGTAATACACGGAATGTAAACTTGGCTACACAGGAACTGAATTACAGAACAGAACAGGGTCTCAAATTTAGAAAACCAACTTATGCTTGTTTAAGGGTAAAGGTGAGTTGGGGTGCTGCATAAAACCAGAGATTGAAATGAGCACAGATAAAGTTCCTTAAGCCAAATATGGAATAGACAAGAGCTACTCCTTGCTCAACGAAATGGACTCAACACCCCATATTAAACGCCTAAGAATGTACCTGACTCTTAAGTATCTTAAAACCTATGGATTGCTATGTCTCCGAAAGAGAATCAAGCATGTGTACAGGGACATAAACGCAGCAGTGATAGGATTGGAGAGGTTCGGTGAGCAAATGAAGACCCTTTGAAGTCATATTGCATGGTACCCATTCCACGGGTTTCAACTACCCAGGTTTAAGGTATTCTTCCTTCAGCTAAAACATGCATGTGGAACCTAGAGTATGATCAACCATGTGATCGGGAGACGTGTTCAAATATGTCTCAGTTTTCGTACCCTGGTACTCGGGTGCAACATTCCAGACGCTTTACTAACACTCTCCCGACTTGGAGAGTCAGTCCCTTTAACCTCCTGTTTGGCCCAGTTTGCAATTTCTGCGGAAGATGAACAGGAATAGCGAGAACCAATGAGAGACTAGCTGGAGGTGTCTGGACGGGCAAATTTAACTCTCATTTCCCACCAGGAAGAGGAAATAACCAAAGGCTCAGCGTGCCGTGCCGGAACCAGATTAGGGCCTGAAGCCATCCTGCGGTGTTGCGGCCAGCTCACAAGAAAGCGAGTTGAAGAAAGGAGCTCAGGGGCACTGTAATTCACAAACCTGCAGAGTTATAAATGACAGCTATCGTCCAAAAATATACTGAAGTAAGGCTGCCAAGAGGACTTGAAAGCGGGGCAGAATTGCAGGAAACCGATTTCAGGAGGTAGACTGGAATTGCATTGAAAGCATAGGAAAAGAGGCAGAACGTCCACAATGATGCACTTGGCCAAAAAGGGCGTATGCGTTTTTTCCTGAATATATTCAGGAAAAAACGCATACGCCCTTTTTGGCCAACCAAGCAAGCTTGCAAAGGAAATCTGCACTACAATGAAGTCTGACTTCCCCCCGGTCAAAAGGGCCATCTGAAAAAAGTGTAAAATCCAGAAAGGCAGGACAGGCCATGGAGAACTGGGAGCCTTGTTATGCTGATGGGCGGGATGTCAATTGCCAACAGACACTCGGGAGAAGTGTATGGTGTTTCCTGAAACATCTAAAAAACAAAGCAACAGAGCCTAGGGCACTTCCACTTATGGTCCTATAGCTTAGGGAAATTAAAATCAAAAAGATACAGCCACCCCAATGTTTGGGACACCTCTGTTTACAAGAACCTCGTTTACCGTACAAGTTCAATATCACAGAAAGTGAAAAATGGATAAAGAACTTGTGGTACTTACGTACAATGCAGTATCACTCAGCAGTGAAATCTATGTCATCAGGCCCGTAGCAGCACAATGAGTGGATTCAGGTACGATGATTCTAACTGAAATAAGTCACACAGAAAAAGAAACATCATAAGATATCAGTAATACACGGAATGTAAACTTGGCTACACAGGAACTGAATTACAGAACAGAACAGGGTCTCAAATTTAGAAAACCAACTTATGCTTGTTTAAGGGTAAAGGTGAGTTGGGGTGCTGCATAAAACCAGAGATTGAAATGAGCACAGATAAAGTTCCTTAAGCCAAATATGGAATAGACAAGAGCTACTCCTTGCTCAACGAAATGGACTCAACACCGCATATTAAACGCCTAAGAATGTACCTGACTCTTAAGTATCTTAAAACCTATGGATTGCTATGTCTCCAAAAGAGAATCAAGCATGTGTACAGGGACATAAACGCAGCAGTGATAGGATTGGAGAGGTTCGGTGAGCAAATGAAGACCCTTTGAAGTCATATTGCATGGTACCCATTCCACGGGTTTCAACTACCCAGGTTTAAGGTATTCTTCCTTCAGCTAAAACATGCATGTGGAACCTAGAGTATGATCAACCATGTGATCGGGAGACGTGTTCAAATATGTCTCAGTTTTCGTACCCTGGTACTCGGGTGCAACATTCCAGACGCTTTACTAACACTCTCCCGACTTGGAGAGTCAGTCCCTTTAACCTCCTGTTTGGCCCAGTTTGCAATTTCTGCGGAAGATGAACAGGAATAGCGAGTACCAATGAGAGACTAGCTGGAGGTGTCTGGACGGGCAAATTTAACTCTCATTTCCCACCAGGAAGAGGAAATAACCAAAGGCTCAGCGTGCCGCGCCGGAACCAGATTAGGGCCTGAAGCCATCCTGCGGTGTTGCGGCCAGCTCACAAGAAAACGAGTTGAAGAAAGGAGCTCAGGGGCACTGTAATTCACAAACCTGCAGAGTTATAAATGACAACTATCGTCCAAAAATATACTGAAGTACGGCTGCCAAGAGGACTTGAAAGCGGGGCAGAATTGCAGGAAACCGATTTCAAGAGGTAGACTGGAATTGCATTGAAAGCATAGGAAAAGAGGCAGAACGTCCACAATGATGCACTTGGCCAAAAAGGGCGTATGCGTTTTTTCCTGAATATATTCAGGAAAAAACGCATACGCCCTTTTTGGCCAACCAAGCAAGCTTGCAAAGGAAATCTGCACTACAATGAAGTCTCACTTCCCCCCGGTCAAAAGGGCCATCTGAAAAAAGTGTAAAATCCAGAAAGGCAGGACAGGCCATGGAGAACTGGGAGCCTTGTTATGCTGATGGGCGGGATGTAAATTGCCAACAGACACTCGGGAGAAGTGTATGGTGTTTCCTGAAACATCTTAAAAACAAAGCAACAGAGCCTAGGGCACTTCCACTTATGGTCCTATAGCTTAGGGAAATTAAAATCAAAAAGATACAGCCACCCCAATGTTTGGGACGCCTCTGTTTATAAGAACCTCGTTTACCGTACAAGTTCAATATCACAGAAAGTGAAAAATGGATAAAGAACTTGTGGTACTTACGTACAATGCAGTATCACTCAGCAGTGAAATCTATGTCATCAGGCCCGTAGCAGCACAATGAGTGGATTCAGGTACGATGATTCTAACTGAAATAAGTCACACAGAAAAAGAAACATCATAAGATATCAGTAATACACGGAATGTAAACTTGGCTACACAGGAACTGAATTACAGAACAGAACAGGGTCTCACATTTAGAAAACCAACTTATGCTTGTTTAAGGGTAAAGGTGAGTTGGGGTGCTGCATAAAACCAGAGATCGAAATGAGCACAGATAAAGTTCCTTAAGCCAAATATGGAATAGACAAGAGCTACTCCTTGCTCAACGAAATGGACTCAACACCGCATATTAAACGCCTAAGAATGTACCTGACTCTTAAGTATCTTAAAACCTATGGATTGCTATGTCTCCGAAAGAGAATCAAGCATGTGTACAGGGACATAAACGCAGCAGTGATAGGATTGGAGAGGTTCGGTGAGCAAATGAAGACCCTTTGAAGTCATATTGCATGGTACCCATTCCACGGGTTTCAACTACCCAGGTTTAAGGTATTCTTCCTTCAGCTAAAACATGCATGTGGAACCTAGAGTATGATCAACCATGTGATCGGGAGACGTGTTCAAATATGTCTCAGTTTTCGTACCCTGGTACTCGGGTGCAACATTCCAGACGCTTTACTAACACTCTCCCGACTTGGAGAGTCAGTCTCTTTAACCTCCTGTTTGGCCCAGTTTGCAATTTCTGCGGAAGATGAACAGGAATAGCGAGAACCAATGAGAGACTAGCTGGAGGTGTCTGGACGGGCAAATTTAACTCTCATTTCCCACCAGGAAGAGGAAATAACCAAAGGCTCAGCGTGCCGCGCCGGAACCAGATTAGGGCCTGAAGCCATCCTGCGGTGTTGCGGCCAGCTCACAAGAAAACGAGTTGAAGAAAGGAGCTCAGGGGCACTGTAATTCACAAACCTGCAGAGTTATAAATGACAACTATCGTCCAAAAATATACTGAAGTACGGCTGCCAAGAGGACTTGAAAGCGGGGCAGAATTGCAGGAAACCGATTTCAAGAGGTAGACTGGAATTGCATTGAAAGCATAGGAAAAGAGGCAGAACGTCCACAATGATGCACTTGGCCAAAAAGGGCGTATGCGTTTTTTCCTGAATATATTCAGGAAAAAACGCATACGCCCTTTTTGGCCAACCAAGCAAGCTTGCAAAGGAAATCTGCACTACAATGAAGTCTCACTTCCCCCCGGTCAAAAGGGCCATCTGAAAAAAGTGTAAAATCCAGAAAGGCAGGACAGGCCATGGAGAACTGGGAGCCTTGTTATGCTGATGGGCGGGATGTAAATTGCCAACAGACACTCGGGAGAAGTGTATGGTGTTTCCTGAAACATCTTAAAAACAAAGCAACAGAGCCTAGGGCACTTCCACTTATGGTCCTATAGCTTAGGGAAATTAAAATCAAAAAGATACAGCCACCCCAATGTTTGGGACGCCTCTGTTTATAAGAACCTCGTTTACCGTACAAGTTCAATATCACAGAAAGTGAAAAATGGATAAAGAACTTGTGGTACTTACGTACAATGCAGTATCACTCAGCAGTGAAATCTATGTCATCAGGCCCGTAGCAGCACAATGAGTGGATTCAGGTACGATGATTCTAACTGAAATAAGTCACACAGAAAAAGAAACATCATAAGATATCAGTAATACACGGAATGTAAACTTGGCTACACAGGAACTGAATTACAGAACAGAACAGGGTCTCACATTTAGAAAACCAACTTATGCTTGTTTAAGGGTAAAGGTGAGTTGGGGTGCTGCATAAAACCAGAGATCGAAATGAGCACAGATAAAGTTCCTTAAGCCAAATATGGAATAGACAAGAGCTACTCCTTGCTCAACGAAATGGACTCAACACCGCATATTAAACGCCTAAGAATGTACCTGACTCTTAAGTATCTTAAAACCTATGGATTGCTATGTCTCCGAAAGAGAATCAAGCATGTGTACAGGGACATAAACGCAGCAGTGATAGGATTGGAGAGGTTCGGTGAGCAAATGAAGACCCTTTGAAGTCATATTGCATGGTACCCATTCCACGGGTTTCAACTACCCAGGTTTAAGGTATTCTTCCTTCAGCTAAAACATGCATGTGGAACCTAGAGTATGATCAACCATGTGATCGGGAGACGTGTTCAAATATGTCTCAGTTTTCGTACCCTGGTACTCGGGTGCAACATTCCAGACGCTTTACTAACACTCTCCCGACTTGGAGAGTCAGTCTCTTTAACCTCCTGTTTGGCCCAGTTTGCAATTTCTGCGGAAGATGAACAGGAATAGCGAGAACCAATGAGAGACTAGCTGGAGGTGTCTGGACGGGCAAATTTAACTCTCATTTCCCACCAGGAAGAGGAAATAACCAAAGGCTCAGCGTGCCGTGCCGGAACCAGATTAGGGCCTGAAGCCATCCTGCGGTGTTGCGGCCAGCTCACAAGAAAACGAGTTGAAGAAAGGAGCTCAGGGGCACTGTAATTCACAAACCTGCAGAGTTATAAATGACAACTATCGTCCAAAAATATACTGAAGTAAGGCTGCCAAGAGGACTTGAAAGCGGGGCAGAATTGCAGGAAACCGATTTCAGGAGGTAGACTGGAATTGCATTGAAAGCATAGGAAAAGAGGCAGAACGTCCACAATGATGCACTTGGCCAAAAAGGGCGTATGCGTTTTTTCCTGAATATATTCAGGAAAAAACGCATACGCCCTTTTTGGCCAACCAAGCAAGCTTGCAAAGGAAATCTGCACTACAATGAAGTCTGACTTCCCCCCGGTCAAAAGGGCCATCTGAAAAAAGTGTAAAATCCAGAAAGGCAGGACAGGCCATGGAGAACTGGGAGCCTTGTTATGCTGATGGGCGGGATGTCAATTGCCAACAGACACTCGGGAGAAGTGTATGGTGTTTCCTGAAACATCTAAAAAACAAAGCAACAGAGCCTAGGGCACTTCCACTTATGGTCCTATAGCTTAGGGAAATTAAAATCAAAAAGATACAGCCACCCCAATGTTTGGGACACCTCTGTTTACAAGAACCTCGTTTACCGTACAAGTTCAATATCACAGAAAGTGAAAAATGGATAAAGAACTTGTGGTACTTACGTACAATGCAGTATCACTCAGCAGTGAAATCTATGTCATCAGGCCCGTAGCAGCACAATGAGTGGATTCAGGTACGATGATTCTAACTGAAATAAGTCACACAGAAAAAGAAACATCATAAGATATCAGTAATACACGGAATGTAAACTTGGCTACACAGGAACTGAATTACAGAACAGAACAGGGTCTCAAATTTAGAAAACCAACTTATGCTTGTTTAAGGGTAAAGGTGAGTTGGGGTGCTGCATAAAACCAGAGATTGAAATGAGCACAGATAAGGTTCCTTAAGCCAAATATGGAATAGACAAGAGCTACTCCTTGCTCAACGAAATGGACTCAACACCGCATATTAAACGCCTAAGAATGTACCTGACTCTTAAGTATCTTAAAACCGATGGATTGCTATGTCTCCGAAAGAGAATCAAGCATGTGTACAGGGACATAAACGCAGCAGTGATAGGATTGGAGAGGTTCGGTGAGCAAATGAAGACCCTTTGAAGTCATATTGCATGGTACCCATTCCACGGGTTTCAACTACCCAGGTTTAAGGTATTCTTCCTTCAGCTAAAACATGCATGTGGAACCTAGAGTATGATCAACCATGTGATCGGGAGACGTGTTCAAATATGTCTCAGTTTTCGTACCCTGGTACTCGGGTGCAACATTCCAGACGCTTTACTAACACTCTCCCGACTTGGAGAGTCAGTCCCTTTAACCTCCTGTTTGGCCCAGTTTGCAATTTCTGCGGAAGATGAACAGGAATAGCGAGAACCAATG
Source organism: Globicephala melas (assembly GCF_963455315.2). Taxonomy (NCBI): domain Eukaryota; kingdom Metazoa; phylum Chordata; class Mammalia; order Artiodactyla; family Delphinidae; genus Globicephala; species Globicephala melas. The sequence continues at coordinate 648,283 of NW_027207297.1, read as the reverse complement.
AGAGACTAGCTGGAGGTGTCTGGACGGGCAAATTTAACTCTCATTTCCCACCAGGAAGAGGAAATAACCAAAGGCTCAGCGTGCCGTGCCGGAACCAGATTAGGGCCTGAAGCCATCCTGCGGTGTTGCGGCCAGCTCACAAGAAAACGAGTTGAAGAAAGGAGCTCAGGGGCACTGTAATTCACAAACCTGCAGAGTTATAAATGACAACTATCGTCCAAAAATATACTGAAGTAAGGCTGCCAAGAGGACTTGAAAGCGGGGCAGAATTGCAGGAAACCGATTTCAGGAGGTAGACTGGAATTGCATTGAAAGCATAGGAAAAGAGGCAGAACGTCCACAATGATGCACTTGGCCAAAAAGGGCGTATGCGTTTTTTCCTGAATATATTCAGGAAAAAACGCATACGCCCTTTTTGGCCAACCAAGCAAGCTTGCAAAGGAAATCTGCACTACAATGAAGTCTGACTTCCCCCCGGTCAAAAGGGCCATCTGAAAAAAGTGTAAAATCCAGAAAGGCAGGACAGGCCATGGAGAACTGGGAGCCTTGTTATGCTGATGGGCGGGATGTCAATTGCCAACAGACACTCGGGAGAAGTGTATGGTGTTTCCTGAAACATCTAAAAAACAAAGCAACAGAGCCTAGGGCACTTCCACTTATGGTCCTATAGCTTAGGGAAATTAAAATCAAAAAGATACAGCCACCCCAATGTTTGGGACACCTCTGTTTACAAGAACCTCGTTTACCGTACAAGTTCAATATCACAGAAAGTGAAAAATGGATAAAGAACTTGTGGTACTTACGTACAATGCAGTATCACTCAGCAGTGAAATCTATGTCATCAGGCCCGTAGCAGCACAATGAGTGGATTCAGGTACGATGATTCTAACTGAAATAAGTCACACAGAAAAAGAAACATCATAAGATATCAGTAATACACGGAATGTAAACTTGGCTACACAGGAACTGAATTACAGAACAGAACAGGGTCTCAAATTTAGAAAACCAACTTATGCTTGTTTAAGGGTAAAGGTGAGTTGGGGTGCTGCATAAAACCAGAGATTGAAATGAGCACAGATAAAGTTCCTTAAGCCAAATATGGAATAGACAAGAGCTACTCCTTGCTCAACGAAATGGACTCAACACCCCATATTAAACGCCTAAGAATGTACCTGACTCTTAAGTATCTTAAAACCTATGGATTGCTATGTCTCCGAAAGAGAATCAAGCATGTGTACAGGGACATAAACGCAGCAGTGATAGGATTGGAGAGGTTCGGTGAGCAAATGAAGACCCTTTGAAGTCATATTGCATGGTACCCATTCCACGGGTTTCAACTACCCAGGTTTAAGGTATTCTTCCTTCAGCTAAAACATGCATGTGGAACCTAGAGTATGATCAACCATGTGATCGGGAGACGTGTTCAAATATGTCTCAGTTTTCGTACCCTGGTACTCGGGTGCAACATTCCAGACGCTTTACTAACACTCTCCCGACTTGGAGAGTCAGTCCCTTTAACCTCCTGTTTGGCCCAGTTTGCAATTTCTGCGGAAGATGAACAGGAATAGCGAGAACCAATGAGAGACTAGCTGGAGGTGTCTGGACGGGCAAATTTAACTCTCATTTCCCACCAGGAAGAGGAAATAACCAAAGGCTCAGCGTGCCGTGCCGGAACCAGATTAGGGCCTGAAGCCATCGTGCGGTGTTGCGGCCAGCTCACAAGAAAGCGAGTTGAAGAAAGGAGCTCAGGGGCACTGTAATTCACAAACCTGCAGAGTTATAAATGACAGCTATCGTCCAAAAATATACTGAAGTAAGGCTGCCAAGAGGACTTGAAAGCGGGGCAGAATTGCAGGAAACCGATTTCAGGAGGTAGACTGGAATTGCATTGAAAGCATAGGAAAAGAGGCAGAACGTCCACAATGATGCACTTGGCCAAAAAGGGCGTATGCGTTTTTTCCTGAATATATTCAGGAAAAAACGCATACGCCCTTTTTGGCCAACCAAGCAAGCTTGCAAAGGAAATCTGCACTACAATGAAGTCTGACTTCCCCCCGGTCAAAAGGGCCATCTGAAAAAAGTGTAAAATCCAGAAAGGCAGGACAGGCCATGGAGAACTGGGAGCCTTGTTATGCTGATGGGCGGGATGTCAATTGCCAACAGACACTCGGGAGAAGTGTATGGTGTTTCCTGAAACATCTAAAAAACAAAGCAACAGAGCCTAGGGCACTTCCACTTATGGTCCTATAGCTTAGGGAAATTAAAATCAAAAAGATACAGCCACCCCAATGTTTGGGACACCTCTGTTTACAAGAACCTCGTTTACCGTACAAGTTCAATATCACAGAAAGTGAAAAATGGATAAAGAACTTGTGGTACTTACGTACAATGCAGTATCACTCAGCAGTGAAATCTATGTCATCAGGCCCGTAGCAGCACAATGAGTGGATTCAGGTACGATGATTCTAACTGAAATAAGTCACACAGAAAAAGAAACATCATAAGATATCAGTAATACACGGAATGTAAACTTGGCTACACAGGAACTGAATTACAGAACAGAACAGGGTCTCAAATTTAGAAAACCAACTTATGCTTGTTTAAGGGTAAAGGTGAGTTGGGGTGCTGCATAAAACCAGAGATTGAAATGAGCACAGATAAAGTTCCTTAAGCCAAATATGGAATAGACAAGAGCTACTCCTTGCTCAACGAAATGGACTCAACACCGCATATTAAACGCCTAAGAATGTACCTGACTCTTAAGTATCTTAAAACCTATGGATTGCTATGTCTCCAAAAGAGAATCAAGCATGTGTACAGGGACATAAACGCAGCAGTGATAGGATTGGAGAGGTTCGGTGAGCAAATGAAGACCCTTTGAAGTCATATTGCATGGTACCCATTCCACGGGTTTCAACTACCCAGGTTTAAGGTATTCTTCCTTCAGCTAAAACATGCATGTGGAACCTAGAGTATGATCAACCATGTGATCGGGAGACGTGTTCAAATATGTCTCAGTTTTCGTACCCTGGTACTCGGGTGCAACATTCCAGACGCTTTACTAACACTCTCCCGACTTGGAGAGTCAGTCCCTTTAACCTCCTGTTTGGCCCAGTTTGCAATTTCTGCGGAAGATGAACAGGAATAGCGAGTACCAATGAGAGACTAGCTGGAGGTGTCTGGACGGGCAAATTTAACTCTCATTTCCCACCAGGAAGAGGAAATAACCAAAGGCTCAGCGTGCCGCGCCGGAACCAGATTAGGGCCTGAAGCCATCCTGCGGTGTTGCGGCCAGCTCACAAGAAAACGAGTTGAAGAAAGGAGCTCAGGGGCACTGTAATTCACAAACCTGCAGAGTTATAAATGACAACTATCGTCCAAAAATATACTGAAGTACGGCTGCCAAGAGGACTTGAAAGCGGGGCAGAATTGCAGGAAACCGATTTCAAGAGGTAGACTGGAATTGCATTGAAAGCATAGGAAAAGAGGCAGAACGTCCACAATGATGCACTTGGCCAAAAAGGGCGTATGCGTTTTTTCCTGAATATATTCAGGAAAAAACGCATACGCCCTTTTTGGCCAACCAAGCAAGCTTGCAAAGGAAATCTGCACTACAATGAAGTCTGACTTCCCCCCGGTCAAAAGGGCCATCTGAAAAAAGTGTAAAATCCAGAAAGGCAGGACAGGCCATGGAGAACTGGGAGCCTTGTTATGCTGATGGGCGGGATGTCAATTGCCAACAGACACTCGGGAGAAGTGTATGGTGTTTCCTGAAACATCTAAAAAACAAAGCAACAGAGCCTAGGGCACTTCCACTTATGGTCCTATAGCTTAGGGAAATTAAAATCAAAAAGATACAGCCACCCCAATGTTTGGGACACCTCTGTTTACAAGAACCTCGTTTACCGTACAAGTTCAATATCACAGAAAGTGAAAAATGGATAAAGAACTTGTGGTACTTACGTACAATGCAGTATCACTCAGCAGTGAAATCTATGTCATCAGGCCCGTAGCAGCACAATGAGTGGATTCAGGTACGATGATTCTAACTGAAATAAGTCACACAGAAAAAGAAACATCATAAGATATCAGTAATACACGGAATGTAAACTTGGCTACACAGGAACTGAATTACAGAACAGAACAGGGTCTCAAATTTAGAAAACCAACTTATGCTTGTTTAAGGGTAAAGGTGAGTTGGGGTGCTGCATAAAACCAGAGATTGAAATGAGCACAGATAAAGTTCCTTAAGCCAAATATGGAATAGACAAGAGCTACTCCTTGCTCAACGAAATGGACTCAACACCGCATATTAAACGCCTAAGAATGTACCTGACTCTTAAGTATCTTAAAACCGATGGATTGCTATGTCTCCGAAAGAGAATCAAGCATGTGTACAGGGACATAAACGCAGCAGTGATAGGATTGGAGAGGTTCGGTGAGCAAATGAAGACCCTTTGAAGTCATATTGCATGGTACCCATTCCACGGGTTTCAACTACCCAGGTTTAAGGTATTCTTCCTTCAGCTAAAACATGCATGTGGAACCTAGAGTATGATCAACCATGTGATCGGGAGACGTGTTCAAATATGTCTCAGTTTTCGTACCCTGGTACTCGGGTGCAACATTCCAGACGCTTTACTAACACTCTCCCGACTTGGAGAGTCAGTCCCTTTAACCTCCTGTTTGGCCCAGTTTGCAATTTCTGCGGAAGATGAACAGGAATAGCGAGAACCAATGAGAGACTAGCTGGAGGTGTCTGGACGGGCAAATTTAACTCTCATTTCCCACCAGGAAGAGGAAATAACCAAAGGCTCAGCGTGCCGTGCCGGAACCAGATTAGGGCCTGAAGCCATCCTGCGGTGTTGCGGCCAGCTCACAAGAAAACGAGTTGAAGAAAGGAGCTCAGGGGCACTGTAATTCACAAACCTGCAGAGTTATAAATGACAACTATCGTCCAAAAATATACTGAAGTAAGGCTGCCAAGAGGACTTGAAAGCGGGGCAGAATTGCAGGAAACCGATTTCAGGAGGTAGACTGGAATTGCATTGAAAGCATAGGAAAAGAGGCAGAACGTCCACAATGATGCACTTGGCCAAAAAGGGCGTATGCGTTTTTTCCTGAATATATTCAGGAAAAAACGCATACGCCCTTTTTGGCCAACCAAGCAAGCTTGCAAAGGAAATCTGCACTACAATGAAGTCTGACTTCCCCCCGGTCAAAAGGGCCATCTGAAAAAAGTGTAAAATCCAGAAAGGCAGGACAGGCCATGGAGAACTGGGAGCCTTGTTATGCTGATGGGCGGGATGTCAATTGCCAACAGACACTCGGGAGAAGTGTATGGTGTTTCCTGAAACATCTAAAAAACAAAGCAACAGAGCCTAGGGCACTTCCACTTATGGTCCTATAGCTTAGGGAAATTAAAATCAAAAAGATACAGCCACCCCAATGTTTGGGACACCTCTGTTTACAAGAACCTCGTTTACCGTACAAGTTCAATATCACAGAAAGTGAAAAATGGATAAAGAACTTGTGGTACTTACGTACAATGCAGTATCACTCAGCAGTGAAATCTATGTCATCAGGCCCGTAGCAGCACAATGAGTGGATTCAGGTACGATGATTCTAACTGAAATAAGTCACACAGAAAAAGAAACATCATAAGATATCAGTAATACACGGAATGTAAACTTGGCTACACAGGAACTGAATTACAGAACAGAACAGGGTCTCAAATTTAGAAAACCAACTTATGCTTGTTTAAGGGTAAAGGTGAGTTGGGGTGCTGCATAAAACCAGAGATTGAAATGAGCACAGATAAAGTTCCTTAAGCCAAATATGGAATAGACAAGAGCTACTCCTTGCTCAACGAAATGGACTCAACACCGCATATTAAACGCCTAAGAATGTACCTGACTCTTAAGTATCTTAAAACCGATGGATTGCTATGTCTCCGAAAGAGAATCAAGCATGTGTACAGGGACATAAACGCAGCAGTGATAGGATTGGAGAGGTTCGGTGAGCAAATGAAGACCCTTTGAAGTCATATTGCATGGTACCCATTCCACGGGTTTCAACTACCCAGGTTTAAGGTATTCTTCCTTCAGCTAAAACATGCATGTGGAACCTAGAGTATGATCAACCATGTGATCGGGAGACGTGTTCAAATATGTCTCAGTTTTCGTACCCTGGTACTCGGGTGCAACATTCCAGACGCTTTACTAACACTCTCCCGACTTGGAGAGTCAGTCCCTTTAACCTCCTGTTTGGCCCAGTTTGCAATTTCTGCGGAAGATGAACAGGAATAGCGAGAACCAATGAGAGACTAGCTGGAGGTGTCTGGACGGGCAAATTTAACTCTCATTTCCCACCAGGAAGAGGAAATAACCAAAGGCTCAGCGTGCCGTGCCGGAACCAGATTATGGCCTGAAGCCATCGTGTGGTGTTGCGGCCAGCTCACAAGAAAGCGAGTTGAAGAAAGGAGCTCAGGGGCACTGTAATTCACAAACCTGCAGAGTTATAAATGACAGCTATCGTCCAAAAATATACTGAAGTAAGGCTGCCAAGAGGACTTGAAAGCGGGGCAGAATTGCAGGAAACCGATTTCAGGAGGTAGACTGGAATTGCATTGAAAGCATAGGAAAAGAGGCAGAACGTCCACAATGATGCACTTGGCCAAAAAGGGCGTATGCGTTTTTTCCTGAATATATTCAGGAAAAAACGCATACGCCCTTTTTGGCCAACCAAGCAAGCTTGCAAAGGAAATCTGCACTACAATGAAGTCTGACTTCCCCCCGGTCAAAAGGGCCATCTGAAAAAAGTGTAAAATCCAGAAAGGCAGGACAGGCCATGGAGAACTGGGAGCCTTGTTATGCTGATGGGCGGGATGTCAATTGCCAACAGACACTCGGGAGAAGTGTATGGTGTTTCCTGAAACATCTAAAAAACAAAGCAACAGAGCCTAGGGCACTTCCACTTATGGTCCTATAGCTTAGGGAAATTAAAATCAAAAAGATACAGCCACCCCAATGTTTGGGACACCTCTGTTTACAAGAACCTCGTTTACCGTACAAGTTCAATATCACAGAAAGTGAAAAATGGATAAAGAACTTGTGGTACTTACGTACAATGCAGTATCACTCAGCAGTGAAATCTATGTCATCAGGCCCGTAGCAGCACAATGAGTGGATTCAGGTACGATGATTCTAACTGAAATAAGTCACACAGAAAAAGAAACATCATAAGATATCAGTAATACACGGAATGTAAACTTGGCTACACAGGAACTGAATTACAGAACAGAACAGGGTCTCAAATTTAGAAAACCAACTTATGCTTGTTTAAGGGTAAAGGTGAGTTGGGGTGCTGCATAAAACCAGAGATTGAAATGAGCACAGATAAAGTTCCTTAAGCCAAATATGGAATAGACAAGAGCTACTCCTTGCTCAACGAAATGGACTCAACACCGCATATTAAACGCCTAAGAATGTACCTGACTCTTAAGTATCTTAAAACCTATGGATTGCTATGTCTCCAAAAGAGAATCAAGCATGTGTACAGGGACATAAACGCAGCAGTGATAGGATTGGAGAGGTTCGGTGAGCAAATGAAGACCCTTTGAAGTCATATTGCATGGTACCCATTCCACGGGTTTCAACTACCCAGGTTTAAGGTATTCTTCCTTCAGCTAAAACATGCATGTGGAACCTAGAGTATGATCAACCATGTGATCGGGAGACGTGTTCAAATATGTCTCAGTTTTCGTACCCTGGTACTCGGGTGCAACATTCCAGACGCTTTACTAACACTCTCCCGACTTGGAGAGTCAGTCCCTTTAACCTCCTGTTTGGCCCAGTTTGCAATTTCTGCGGAAGATGAACAGGAATAGCGAGTACCAATGAGAGACTAGCTGGAGGTGTCTGGACGGGCAAATTTAACTCTCATTTCCCACCAGGAAGAGGAAATAACCAAAGGCTCAGCGTGCCGCGCCGGAACCAGATTAGGGCCTGAAGCCATCCTGCGGTGTTGCGGCCAGCTCACAAGAAAACGAGTTGAAGAAAGGAGCTCAGGGGCACTGTAATTCACAAACCTGCAGAGTTATAAATGACAACTATCGTCCAAAAATATACTGAAGTACGGCTGCCAAGAGGACTTGAAAGCGGGGCAGAATTGCAGGAAACCGATTTCAAGAGGTAGACTGGAATTGCATTGAAAGCATAGGAAAAGAGGCAGAACGTCCACAATGATGCACTTGGCCAAAAAGGGCGTATGCGTTTTTTCCTGAATATATTCAGGAAAAAACGCATACGCCCTTTTTGGCCAACCAAGCAAGCTTGCAAAGGAAATCTGCACTACAATGAAGTCTCACTTCCCCCCGGTCAAAAGGGCCATCTGAAAAAAGTGTAAAATCCAGAAAGGCAGGACAGGCCATGGAGAACTGGGAGCCTTGTTATGCTGATGGGCGGGATGTAAATTGCCAACAGACACTCGGGAGAAGTGTATGGTGTTTCCTGAAACATCTAAAAAACAAAGCAACAGAGCCTAGGGCACTTCCACTTATGGTCCTATAGCTTAGGGAAATTAAAATCAAAAAGATACAGCCACCCCAATGTTTGGGACGCCTCTGTTTACAAGAACCTCGTTTACCGTACAAGTTCAATATCACAGAAAGTGAAAAATGGATAAAGAACTTGTGGTACTTACGTACAATGCAGTATCACTCAGCAGTGAAATCTATGTCATCAGGCCCGTAGCAGCACAATGAGTGGATTCAGGTACGATGATTCTAACTGAAATAAGTCACACAGAAAAAGAAACATCATAAGATATCAGTAATACACGGAATGTAAACTTGGCTACACAGGAACTGAATTACAGAACAGAACAGGGTCTCAAATTTAGAAAACCAACTTATGCTTGTTTAAGGGTAAAGGTGAGTTGGGGTGCTGCATAAAACCAGAGATTGAAATGAGCACAGATAAAGTTCCTTAAGCCAAATATGGAATAGACAAGAGCTACTCCTTGCTCAACGAAATGGACTCAACACCCCATATTAAACGCCTAAGAATGTACCTGACTCTTAAGTATCTTAAAACCTATGGATTGCTATGTCTCCGAAAGAGAATCAAGCATGTGTACAGGGACATAAACGCAGCAGTGATAGGATTGGAGAGGTTCGGTGAGCAAATGAAGACCCTTTGAAGTCATATTGCATGGTACCCATTCCACGGGTTTCAACTACCCAGGTTTAAGGTATTCTTCCTTCAGCTAAAACATGCATGTGGAACCTAGAGTATGATCAACCATGTGATCGGGAGACGTGTTCAAATATGTCTCAGTTTTCGTACCCTGGTACTCGGGTGCAACATTCCAGACGCTTTACTAACACTCTCCCGACTTGGAGAGTCAGTCCCTTTAACCTCCTGTTTGGCCCAGTTTGCAATTTCTGCGGAAGATGAACAGGAATAGCGAGAACCAATGAGAGACTAGCTGGAGGTGTCTGGACGGGCAAATTTAACTCTCATTTCCCACCAGGAAGAGGAAATAACCAAAGGCTCAGTGTGCCGTGCCGGAACCAGATTAGGGCCTGAAGCCATCGTGCGGTGTTGCGGCCAGCTCACAAGAAAGCGAGTTGAAGAAAGGAGCTCAGGGGCACTGTAATTCACAAACCTGCAGAGTTATAAATGACAGCTATCGTCCAAAAATATACTGAAGTAAGGCTGCCAAGAAGACTTGAAAGCGGGGCAGAATTGCAGGAAACCGATTTCAGGAGGTAGACTGGAATTGCATTGAAAGCATAGGAAAAGAGGCAGAACGTCCACAATGATGCACTTGGCCAAAAAGGGCGTATGCGTTTTTTCCTGAATATATTCAGGAAAAAACGCATACGCCCTTTTTGGCCAACCAAGCAAGCTTGCAAAGGAAATCTGCACTACAATGAAGTCTGACTTCCCCCCGGTCAAAAGGGCCATCTGAAAAAAGTGTAAAATCCAGAAAGGCAGGACAGGCCATGGAGAACTGGGAGCCTTGTTATGCTGATGGGCGGGATGTCAATTGCCAACAGACACTCGGGAGAAGTGTATGGTGTTTCCTGAAACATCTAAAAAACAAAGCAACAGAGCCTAGGGCACTTCCACTTATGGTCCTATAGCTTAGGGAAATTAAAATCAAAAAGATACAGCCACCCCAATGTTTGGGACACCTCTGTTTACAAGAACCTCGTTTACCGTACAAGTTCAATATCACAGAAAGTGAAAAATGGATAAAGAACTTGTGGTACTTACGTACAATGCAGTATCACTCAGCAGTGAAATCTATGTCATCAGGCCCGTAGCAGCACAATGAGTGGATTCAGGTACAATGATTCTAACTGAAATAAGTCACCCAGAAAAAGAAACATCATAAGATATCAGTAATACACGGAATGTAAACTTGGCTACACAGGAACTGAATTACAGAACAGAACAGGGTCTCAAATTTAGAAAACCAACTTATGCTTGTTTAAGGGTAAAGGTGAGTTGGGGTGCTGCATAAAACCAGAGATTGAAACGAGCACAGATAAATTCCTTAAGCCAAATATGGAATAGACAAGAGCTACTCCTTGCTCAACGAAATGGACTCAACACCGCATATTAAACGCCTAAGAATGTACCTGACTCTTAAGTATCTTAAAACCTATGGATTGCTATGTCTCCGAAAGAGAATCAAGCATGTGTACAGGGACATAAACGCAGCAGTGATAGGATTGGAGAGGTTCGGTGAGCAAATGAAGACCCTTTGAAGTCATATTGCATGGTACCCATTCCACGGGTTTCAACTACCCAGGTTTAAGGTATTCTTCCTTCAGCTAAAACATGCATGTGGAACCTAGAGTATGATCAACCATGTGATCGGGAGACGTGTTCAAATATGTCTCAGTTTTCGTACCCTGGTACTCGGGTGCAACATTCCAGACGCTTTACTAACACTCTCCCGACTTGGAGAGTCAGTCCCTTTAACCTCCTGTTTGGCCCAGTTTGCAATTTCTGCGGAAGATGAACAGGAATAGCGAGAACCAATGAGAGACTAGCTGGAGGTGTCTGGACGGGCAAATTTAACTCTCATTTCCCACCAGGAAGAGGAAATAACCAAAGGCTCAGCGTGCCGTGCCGGAACCAGATTAGGGCCTGAAGCCATCCTGCGGTGTTGCGGCCAGCTCACAAGAAAACGAGTTGAAGAAAGGAGCTCAGGGGCACTGTAATTCACAAACCTGCAGAGTTATAAATGACAACTATCGTCCAAAAATATACTGAAGTAAGGCTGCCAAGAGGACTTGAAAGCGGGGCAGAATTGCAAGAAACCGATTTCAGGAGGTAGACTGGAATTGCATTGAAAGCATAGGAAAAGAGGCAGAACGTCCACAATGATGCACTTGGCCAAAAAGCGCATATGCGTTTTTTCCTGAATATATTCAGGAAAAAACGCATACGCCCTTTTTGGCCAACCAAGCAAGCTTGCAAAGGAAATCTGCACTACAATGAAGTCTGACTTCCCCCCGGTCAAAAGGGCCATCTGAAAAAAGTGTAAAATCCAGAAAGGCAGGACAGGCCATGGAGAACTGGGAGCCTTGTTATGCTGATGGGCGGGATGTCAATTGCCAACAGACACTCGGGAGAAGTGTATGGTGTTTCCTGAAACATCTAAAAAACAAAGCAACAGAGCCTAGGGCACTTCCACTTATGGTCCTATAGCTTAGGGAAATTAAAATCAAAAAGATACAGCCACCCCAATGTTTGGGACGCCTCTGTTTACAAGAACCTCATTTACCGTACAAGTTCAATATCACAGAAAGTGAAAAATGGATAAAGAACTTGTGGTACTTACGTACAATGCAGTATCACTCAGCAGTGAAATCTATGTCATCAGGCCCGTAGCAGCACAATGAGTGGATTCAGGTACGATGATTCTAACTGAAATAAGTCACACAGAAAAAGAAACATCATAAGATATCAGTAATACACGGAATGTAAACTTGGCTACACAGGAACTGAATTACAGAACAGAACAGGGTCTCAAATTTAGAAAACCAACTTATGCTTGTTTAAGGGTAAAGGTGAGTTGGGGTGCTGCATAAAACCAGAGATTGAAATGAGCACAGATAAAGTTCCTTAAGCCAAATATGGAATAGACAAGAGCTACTCCTTGCTCAACGAAATGGACTCAACACCCCATATTAAACGCCTAAGAATGTACCTGACTCTTAAGTATCTTAAAACCTATGGATTGCTATGTCTCCGAAAGAGAATCAAGCATGTGTACAGGGACATAAACGCAGCAGTGATAGGATTGGAGAGGTTCGGTGAGCAAATGAAGACCCTTTGAAGTCATATTGCATGGTACCCATTCCACGGGTTTCAACTACCCAGGTTTAAGGTATTCTTCCTTCAGCTAAAACATGCATGTGGAACCTAGAGTATGATCAACCATGTGATCGGGAGACGTGTTCAAATATGTCTCAGTTTTCGTACCCTGGTACTCGGGTGCAACATTCCAGACGCTTTACTAACACTCTCCCGACTTGGAGAGTCAGTCCCTTTAACCTCCTGTTTGGCCCAGTTTGCAATTTCTGCGGAAGATGAACAGGAATAGCGAGAACCAATGAGAGACTAGCTGGAGGTGTCTGGACGGGCAAATTTAACTCTCATTTCCCACCAGGAAGAGGAAATAACCAAAGGCTCAGCATGCCGTGCCGGAACCAGATTAGGGCCTGAAGCCATCGTGCGGTGTTGCGGCCAGCTCACAAGAAAGCGAGTTGAAGAAAGGAGCTCAGGGGCACTGTAATTCACAAACCTGCAGAGTTATAAATGACAGCTATCGTCCAAAAATATACTGAAGTAAGGCTGCCAAGAGGACTTGAAAGCGGGGCAGAATTGCAGGAAACCGATTTCAGGAGGTAGACTGGAATTGCATTGAAAGCATAGGAAAAGAGGCAGAACGTCCACAATGATGCACTTGGCCAAAAAGGGCGTATGCGTTTTTTCCTGAATATATTCAGGAAAAAACGCATACGCCCTTTTTGGCCAACCAAGCAAGCTTGCAAAGGAAATCTGCACTACAATGAAGTCTGACTTCCCCCCGGTCAAAAGGGCCATCTGAAAAAAGTGTAAAATCCAGAAAGGCAGGACAGGCCATGGAGAACTGGGAGCCTTGTTATGCTGATGGGCGGGATGTCAATTGCCAACAGACACTCGGGAGAAGTGTATGGTGTTTCCTGAAACATCTAAAAAACAAAGCAACAGAGCCTAGGGCACTTCCACTTATGGTCCTATAGCTTAGGGAAATTAAAATCAAAAAGATACAGCCACCCCAATGTTTGGGACACCTCTGTTTACAAGAACCTCGTTTACCGTACAAGTTCAATATCACAGAAAGTGAAAAATGGATAAAGAACTTGTGGTACTTACGTACAATGCAGTATCACTCAGCAGTGAAATCTATGTCATCAGGCCCGTAGCAGCACAATGAGTGGATTCAGGTACGATGATTCTAACTGAAATAAGTCACACAGAAAAAGAAACATCATAAGATATCAGTAATACACGGAATGTAAACTTGGCTACACAGGAACTGAATTACAGAACAGAACAGGGTCTCAAATTTAGAAAACCAACTTATGCTTGTTTAAGGGTAAAGGTGAGTTGGGGTGCTGCATAAAACCAGAGATTGAAATGAGCACAGATAAAGTTCCTTAAGCCAAATATGGAATAGACAAGAGCTACTCCTTGCTCAACGAAATGGACTCAACACCGCATATTAAACGCCTAAGAATGTACCTGACTCTTAAGTATCTTAAAACCTATGGATTGCTATGTCTCCAAAAGAGAATCAAGCATGTGTACAGGGACATAAACGCAGCAGTGATAGGATTGGAGAGGTTCGGTGAGCAAATGAAGACCCTTTGAAGTCATATTGCATGGTACCCATTCCACGGGTTTCAACTACCCAGGTTTAAGGTATTCTTCCTTCAGCTAAAACATGCATGTGGAACCTAGAGTATGATCAACCATGTGATCGGGAGACGTGTTCAAATATGTCTCAGTTTTCGTACCCTGGTACTCGGGTGCAACATTCCAGACGCTTTACTAACACTCTCCCGACTTGGAGAGTCAGTCCCTTTAACCTCCTGTTTGGCCCAGTTTGCAATTTCTGCGGAAGATGAACAGGAATAGCGAGTACCAATGAGAGACTAGCTGGAGGTGTCTGGACGGGCAAATTTAACTCTCATTTCCCACCAGGAAGAGGAAATAACCAAAGGCTCAGCGTGCCGCGCCGGAACCAGATTAGGGCCTGAAGCCATCCTGCGGTGTTGCGGCCAGCTCACAAGAAAAAGAGTTGAAGAAAGGAGCTCAGGGGCACTGTAATTCACAAACCTGCAGAGTTATAAATGACAACTATCGTCCAAAAATATACTGAAGTACGGCTGCCAAGAGGACTTGAAAGCGGGGCAGAATTGCAGGAAACCGATTTCAAGAGGTAGACTGGAATTGCATTGAAAGCATAGGAAAAGAGGCAGAACGTCCACAATGATGCACTTGGCCAAAAAGGGCGTATGCGTTTTTTCCTGAATATATTCAGGAAAAAACGCATACGCCCTTTTTGGCCAACCAAGCAAGCTTGCAAAGGAAATCTGCACTACAATGAAGTCTCACTTCCCCCCGGTCAAAAGGGCCATCTGAAAAAAGTGTAAAATCCAGAAAGGCAGGACAGGCCATGGAGAACTGGGAGCCTTGTTATGCTGATGGGCGGGATGTAAATTGCCAACAGACACTCGGGAGAAGTGTATGGTGTTTCCTGAAACATCTAAAAAACAAAGCAACAGAGCCTAGGGCACTTCCACTTATGGTCCTATAGCTTAGGGAAATTAAAATCAAAAAGATACAGCCACCCCAATGTTTGGGACGCCTCTGTTTACAAGAACCTCGTTTACCGTACAAGTTCAATATCACAGAAAGTGAAAAATGGATAAAGAACTTGTGGTACTTACGTACAATGCAGTATCACTCAGCAGTGAAATCTATGTCATCAGGCCCGTAGCAGCACAATGAGTGGATTCAGGTACGATGATTCTAACTGAAATAAGTCACACAGAAAAAGAAACATCATAAGATATCAGTAATACACGGAATGTAAACTTGGCTACACAGGAACTGAATTACAGAACAGAACAGGGTCTCAAATTTAGAAAACCAACTTATGCTTGTTTAAGGGTAAAGGTGAGTTGGGGTGCTGCATAAAACCAGAGATTGAAATGAGCACAGATAAAGTTCCTTAAGCCAAATATGGAATAGACAAGAGCTACTCCTTGCTCAACGAAATGGACTCAACACCCCATATTAAACGCCTAAGAATGTACCTGACTCTTAAGTATCTTAAAACCTATGGATTGCTATGTCTCCGAAAGAGAATCAAGCATGTGTACAGGGACATAAACGCAGCAGTGATAGGATTGGAGAGGTTCGGTGAGCAAATGAAGACCCTTTGAAGTCATATTGCATGGTACCCATTCCACGGGTTTCAACTACCCAGGTTTAAGGTATTCTTCCTTCAGCTAAAACATGCATGTGGAACCTAGAGTATGATCAACCATGTGATCGGGAGACGTGTTCAAATATGTCTCAGTTTTCGTACCCTGGTACTCGGGTGCAACATTCCAGACGCTTTACTAACACTCTCCCGACTTGGAGAGTCAGTCCCTTTAACCTCCTGTTTGGCCCAGTTTGCAATTTCTGCGGAAGATGAACAGGAATAGCGAGAACCAATGAGAGACTAGCTGGAGGTGTCTGGACGGGCAAATTTAACTCTCATTTCCCACCAGGAAGAGGAAATAACCAAAGGCTCAGCGTGCCGTGCCGGAACCAGATTAGGGCCTGAAGCCATCGTGCGGTGTTGCGGCCAGCTCACAAGAAAGCGAGTTGAAGAAAGGAGCTCAGGGGCACTGTAATTCACAAACCTGCAGAGTTATAAATGACAGCTATCGTCCAAAAATATACTGAAGTAAGGCTGCCAAGAGGACTTGAAAGCGGGGCAGAATTGCAGGAAACCGATTTCAGGAGGTAGACTGGAATTGCATTGAAAGCATAGGAAAAGAGGCAGAACGTCCACAATGATGCACTTGGCCAAAAAGGGCGTATGCGTTTTTTCCTGAATATATTCAGGAAAAAACGCATACGCCCTTTTTGGCCAACCAAGCAAGCTTGCAAAGGAAATCTGCACTACAATGAAGTCTGACTTCCCCCCGGTCAAAAGGGCCATCTGAAAAAAGTGTAAAATCCAGAAAGGCAGGACAGGCCATGGAGAACTGGGAGCCTTGTTATGCTGATGGGCGGGATGTCAATTGCCAACAGACACTCGGGAGAAGTGTATGGTGTTTCCTGAAACATCTAAAAAACAAAGCAACAGAGCCTAGGGCACTTCCACTTATGGTCCTATAGCTTAGGGAAATTAAAATCAAAAAGATACAGCCACCCCAATGTTTGGGACACCTCTGTTTACAAGAACCTCGTTTACCGTACAAGTTCAATATCACAGAAAGTGAAAAATGGATAAAGAACTTGTGGTACTTACGTACAATGCAGTATCACTCAGCAGTGAAATCTATGTCATCAGGCCCGTAGCAGCACAATGAGTGGATTCAGGTACGATGATTCTAACTGAAATAAGTCACACAGAAAAAGAAACATCATAAGATATCAGTAATACACGGAATGTAAACTTGGCTACACAGGAACTGAATTACAGAACAGAACAGGGTCTCAAATTTAGAAAACCAACTTATGCTTGTTTAAGGGTAAAGGTGAGTTGGGGTGCTGCATAAAACCAGAGATTGAAATGAGCACAGATAAAGTTCCTTAAGCCAAATATGGAATAGACAAGAGCTACTCCTTGCTCAACGAAATGGACTCAACACCGCATATTAAACGCCTAAGAATGTACCTGACTCTTAAGTATCTTAAAACCTATGGATTGCTATGTCTCCAAAAGAGAATCAAGCATGTGTACAGGGACATAAACGCAGCAGTGATAGGATTGGAGAGGTTCGGTGAGCAAATGAAGACCCTTTGAAGTCATATTGCATGGTACCCATTCCACGGGTTTCAACTACCCAGGTTTAAGGTATTCTTCCTTCAGCTAAAACATGCATGTGGAACCTAGAGTATGATCAACCATGTGATCGGGAGACGTGTTCAAATATGTCTCAGTTTTCGTACCCTGGTACTCGGGTGCAACATTCCAGACGCTTTACTAACACTCTCCCGACTTGGAGAGTCAGTCCCTTTAACCTCCTGTTTGGCCCAGTTTGCAATTTCTGCGGAAGATGAACAGGAATAGCGAGTACCAATGAGAGACTAGCTGGAGGTGTCTGGACGGGCAAATTTAACTCTCATTTCCCACCAGGAAGAGGAAATAACCAAAGGCTCAGCGTGCCGCGCCGGAACCAGATTAGGGCCTGAAGCCATCCTGCGGTGTTGCGGCCAGCTCACAAGAAAAAGAGTTGAAGAAAGGAGCTCAGGGGCACTGTAATTCACAAACCTGCAGAGTTATAAATGACAACTATCGTCCAAAAATATACTGAAGTACGGCTGCCAAGAGGACTTGAAAGCGGGGCAGAATTGCAGGAAACCGATTTCAAGAGGTAGACTGGAATTGCATTGAAAGCATAGGAAAAGAGGCAGAACGTCCACAATGATGCACTTGGCCAAAAAGGGCGTATGCGTTTTTTCCTGAATATATTCAGGAAAAAACGCATACGCCCTTTTTGGCCAACCAAGCAAGCTTGCAAAGGAAATCTGCACTACAATGAAGTCTCACTTCCCCCCGGTCAAAAGGGCCATCTGAAAAAAGTGTAAAATCCAGAAAGGCAGGACAGGCCATGGAGAACTGGGAGCCTTGTTATGCTGATGGGCGGGATGTAAATTGCCAACAGACACTCGGGAGAAGTGTATGGTGTTTCCTGAAACATCTAAAAAACAAAGCAACAGAGCCTAGGGCACTTCCACTTATGGTCCTATAGCTTAGGGAAATTAAAATCAAAAAGATACAGCCACCCCAATGTTTGGGACGCCTCTGTTTACAAGAACCTCGTTTACCGTACAAGTTCAATATCACAGAAAGTGAAAAATGGATAAAGAACTTGTGGTACTTACGTACAATGCAGTATCACTCAGCAGTGAAATCTATGTCATCAGGCCCGTAGCAGCACAATGAGTGGATTCAGGTACGATGATTCTAACTGAAATAAGTCACACAGAAAAAGAAACATCATAAGATATCAGTAATACACGGAATGTAAACTTGGCTACACAGGAACTGAATTACAGAACAGAACAGGGTCTCAAATTTAGAAAACCAACTTATGCTTGTTTAAGGGTAAAGGTGAGTTGGGGTGCTGCATAAAACCAGAGATTGAAATGAGCACAGATAAAGTTCCTTAAGCCAAATATGGAATAGACAAGAGCTACTCCTTGCTCAACGAAATGGACTCAACACCCCATATTAAACGCCTAAGAATGTACCTGACTCTTAAGTATCTTAAAACCTATGGATTGCTATGTCTCCGAAAGAGAATCAAGCATGTGTACAGGGACATAAACGCAGCAGTGATAGGATTGGAGAGGTTCGGTGAGCAAATGAAGACCCTTTGAAGTCATATTGCATGGTACCCATTCCACGGGTTTCAACTACCCAGGTTTAAGGTATTCTTCCTTCAGCTAAAACATGCATGTGGAACCTAGAGTATGATCAACCATGTGATCGGGAGACGTGTTCAAATATGTCTCAGTTTTCGTACCCTGGTACTCGGGTGCAACATTCCAGACGCTTTACTAACACTCTCCCGACTTGGAGAGTCAGTCCCTTTAACCTCCTGTTTGGCCCAGTTTGCAATTTCTGCGGAAGATGAACAGGAATAGCGAGAACCAATGAGAGACTAGCTGGAGGTGTCTGGACGGGCAAATTTAACTCTCATTTCCCACCAGGAAGAGGAAATAACCAAAGGCTCAGCGTGCCGTGCCGGAACCAGATTAGGGCCTGAAGCCATCGTGCGGTGTTGCGGCCAGCTCACAAGAAAGCGAGTTGAAGAAAGGAGCTCAGGGGCACTGTAATTCACAAACCTGCAGAGTTATAAATGACAGCTATCGTCCAAAAATATACTGAAGTAAGGCTGCCAAGAGGACTTGAAAGCGGGGCAGAATTGCAGGAAACCGATTTCAGGAGGTAGACTGGAATTGCATTGAAAGCATAGGAAAAGAGGCAGAACGTCCACAATGATGCACTTGGCCAAAAAGGGCGTATGCGTTTTTTCCTGAATATATTCAGGAAAAAACGCATACGCCCTTTTTGGCCAACCAAGCAAGCTTGCAAAGGAAATCTGCACTACAATGAAGTCTGACTTCCCCCCGGTCAAAAGGGCCATCTGAAAAAAGTGTAAAATCCAGAAAGGCAGGACAGGCCATGGAGAACTGGGAGCCTTGTTATGCTGATGGGCGGGATGTCAATTGCCAACAGACACTCGGGAGAAGTGTATGGTGTTTCCTGAAACATCTAAAAAACAAAGCAACAGAGCCTAGGGCACTTCCACTTATGGTCCTATAGCTTAGGGAAATTAAAATCAAAAAGATACAGCCACCCCAACGTTTGGGACACCTCTGTTTACAAGAACCTCGTTTACCGTACAAGTTCAATATCACAGAAAGTGAAAAATGGATAAAGAACTTGTGGTACTTACGTACAATGCAGTATCACTCAGCAGTGAAATCTATGTCATAAGGCCCGTAGAAGCACAATGAGTGGATTCAGGTACGATGATTCTAACTGAAATAAGTCACCCAGAAAAAGAAACATCATAAGATATCAGTAATACACGGAATGTAAACTTGGCTACACAGGAACTGAATTACAGAACAGAACAGGGTCTCAAATTTAGAAAACCAACTTATGCTTGTTTAAGGGTAAAGGTGAGTTGGGGTGCTGCATAAAACCAGAGATTGAAACGAGCACAGATAAATTCCTTAAGCCAAATATGGAATAGACAAGAGCTACTCCTTGCTCAACGAAATGGACTCAGCACCGCATATTAAACGCCTAAGAATGTACCTGACTCTTAAGTATCTTAAAACCTATGGATTGCTATGTCTCCGAAAGAGAATCAAGCATGTGTACAGGGACATAAACGAAGCAGTGATAGGATTGGAGAGGTTCGGTGAGCAAATGAAGACCCTTTGAAGTCATATTGCATGGTACCCATTCCACGGGTTTCAACTACCCAGGTTTAAGGTATTCTTCCTTCAGCTAAAACATGCATGTGGAACCTAGAGTATGATCAACCATGTGATCAGGAGACGTGTTCAAATATGTCTCAGTTTTCGTACCCTGGTACTCGGGTGCAACATTCCAGACGCTTTACTAACACTCTCCCGACTTGGAGAGTCAGTCCCTTTAACCTCCTGTTTGGCCCAGTTTGCAATTTCTGCGGAAGATGAACAGGAATAGCGAGAACCAATGAGAGACTAGCTGGAGGTGTCTGGACGGGCAAATTTAACTCTCATTTCCCACCAGGAAGAGGAAATAACCAAAGGCTCAGCGTGCCGTGCCGGAACCAGATTAGGGCCTGAAGCCATCCTGCGGTGTTGCGGCCAGCTCACAAGAAAACGAGTTGAAGAAAGGAGCTCAGGGGCACTGTAATTCACAAACCTGCAGAGTTATAAATGACAACTATCGTCCAAAAATATACTGAAGTAAGACTGCCAAGAGGACTTGAAAGCGGGGCAGAATTGCAGGAAACCGATTTCAGGAGGTAGACTGGAATTGCATTGAAAGCATAGGAAAAGAGGCAGAACGTCCACAATGATGCACTTGGCCAAAAAGGGCGTATGCGTTTTTTCCTGAATATATTCAGGAAAAAACGCATACGCCCTTTTTGGCCAACCAAGCAAGCTTGCAAAGGAAATCTACACTACAATGAAGTCTCACTTCCCCCCGGTCAAAAGGGCCATCTGAAAAAAGTGTAAAATCCAGAAAGGCAGGACAGGCCATGGAGAACTGGGAGCCTTGTTATGCTGATGGGCGGGATGTCAATTGCCAACAGACACTCGGGAGAAGTGTATGGTGTTTCCTGCAACATCTAAAAAACAAAGCAACAGAGCCTAGGGCACTTCCACTTATGGTCCTATAGCTTAGGGAAATTAAAATCAAAAAGATACAGCCACCCCAATGTTTGGGACGCCTCTGTTTACAAGAACCTCGTTTACCGTACAAGTTCAATATCACAGAAAGTGAAAAATGGATAAAGAACTTGTGGTACTTACGTACAATGCAGTATCACTCAGCAGTGAAATCTATGTCATCAGGCCCGTAGCAGCACAATGAGTGGATTCAGGTACGATGATTCTAACTGAAATAAGTCACACAGAAAAAGAAACATCATAAGATATCACTAATACACGGAATGTAAACTTGGCTACACAGGAACTGAATTACAGAACAGAACAGGGTCTCAAATTTAGAAAACCAACTTATGCTTGTTTAAGGGTAAAGGTGAGTTGGGGTGCTGCATAAAACCAGAGATTGAAATGAGCACAGATAAAGTTCCTTAAGCCAAATATGGAATAGACAAGAGCTACTCCTTGCTCAACGAAATGGACTCAACACCGCATATTAAACGCCTAAGAATGTACCTGACTCTTAAGTATCTTAAAACCTATGGATGGCTATGTCTCCGAAAGAGAATCAAGCATGTGTACAGGGACATAAACGCAGCAGTGATAGGATTGGAGAGGTTCGGTGAGCAAATGAAGACCCTTTGAAGTCATATTGCATGGTACCCATTCCACGGGTTTCAACTACCCAGGTTTAAGGTATTCTTCCTTCAGCTAAAACATGCATGTGGAACCTAGAGTATGATCAACCATGTGATCGGGAGACGTGTTCAAATATGTCTCAGTTTTCGTACCCTGGTACTCGGGTGCAACATTCCAGACGCTTTACTAACACTCTCCCGACTTGGAGAGTCAGTCCCTTTAACCTCCTGTTTGGTCCAGTTTGCAATTTCTGCGGAAGATGAACAGGAATAGCAAGAACCAATGAGAGACTAGCTGGAGGTGTCTGGACGGGCAAATTTAACTCTCATTTCCCACCAGGAAGAGGAAATAACCAAAGGCTCAGCGTGCCGTGCCGGAACCAGATTAGGGCCTGAAGCCATCCTGCGGTGTTGCGGCCAGCTCACAAGAAAACGAGTTGAAGAAAGGAGCTCAGGGGCACTGTAATTCACAAACCTGCAGAGTTATAAATGACAACTATCATCCAAAAATATACTGAAGTAAGGCTGCCAAGAGGACTTGAAAGCGGGGCAGAATTGCAGGAAACCGATTTCAGGAGGTAGACTGGAATTGCATTGAAAGCATAGGAAAAGAGGCAGAACGTCCACAATGATGCACTTGGCCAAAAAGGGCGTATGCGTTTTTTCCTGAATATATTCAGGAAAAAACGCATACGCCCTTTTTGGCCAACCTAGCAAGATTGCAAAGGAAATCTGCACTACAATGAAGTCTCACTTCCCCCCGGTCAAAAGGGCCATCTGAAAAAAGTGTAAAATCCAGAAAGGCAGGACAGGCCATGGAGAACTGGGAGCCTTGTTATGCTGATGGGCGGGATGTAAATTGCCAACAGACACTCGGGAGAAGTGTATGGTGTTTCCTGAAACATCTAAAAAACAAAGCAACAGAGCCTAGGGCACTTCCACTTATGGTCCTATAGCTTAGGGAAATTAAAATCAAAAAGATACAGCCACCCCAATGTTTGGGACGCCTCTGTTTACAAGAACCTCATTTACCGTACAAGTTCAATATCACAGAAAGTGAAAAATGGATAAAGAACTTGTGGTACTTACGTACAATGCACTATCACTCAGCAGTGAAATCTATGTCATCAGGCCCGTAGCAGCACAATGAGTGGATTCAGGTACGATGATTCTAACTGAAATAAGTCACACAGAAAAAGAAACATCATAAGATATCAGTAATACACGGAATGTAAACTTGGCTACACAGGAACTGAATTACAGAACAGAACAGGGTCTCACATTTAGAAAACCAACTTATGCTTGTTTAAGGGTAAAGGTGAGTTGGGGTGCTGCATAAAACCAGAGTTTGAAATGAGCACAGATAAAGTTCCTTAAGCCAAATATGGAATAGACAAGAGCTACTCCTTGCTCAACGAAATGGACTCAACACCGCATATTAAACGCCTAAGAATGTACCTGACTCTTAAGTATCTTAAAACCTATGGATTGCTATGTCTCCGAAAGAGAATCAAGCATGTGTACAGGGACATAAACGCAGCAGTGATAGGATTGGAGAGGTTCGGTGAGCAAATGAAGACCCTTTGAAGTCATATTGCATGGTACCCATTCCACAGGTTTCAACTACCCAGGTTTAAGGTATTCTTCCTTCAGCTAAAACATGCATGTGGAGCCTAGAGTATGATCAACCATGGGATCGGGAGACGTGTTCAAATATGTCTCAGTTTTCGTACCCTGGTACTCGGGTGCAACATTCCAGACGCTTTACTAACACTCTCCCGACTTGGAGAGTCAGTCCCTTTAACCTCCTGTTTGGCCCAGTTTGCAATTTCTGCGGAAGATGAACAGGAATAGCGAGAACCAATGAGAGACTAGCTGGAGGTGTCTGGACGGGCAAATTTAACTCTCATTTCCCACCAGGAAGAGGAAATAACCAAAGGCTCAGCGTGCCGCGCCGGAACCAGATTAGGGCCTGAAGCCATCCTGCGGTGTTGCGGCCAGCTCACAAGAAAACGAGTTGAAGAAAGGAGCTCAGGGGCACTGTAATTCACAAACCTGCAGAGTTATAAATGACAACTATCGTCCAAAAATATACTGAAGTAAGGCTGCCAAGAGGACTTGAAAGCGGGGCAGAATTGCAGGAAACCGATTTCAAGAGGTAGACTGGAATTGCATTGAAAGCATAGGAAAAGAGGCAGAACGTCCACAATGATGCACTTGGCCAAAAAGGGCGTATGCGTTTTTTCCTGAATATATTCAGGAAAAAACGCATACGCCCTTTTTGGCCAACCAAGCAAGCTTGCAAAGGAAATCTGCACTACAATGAAGTCTCACTTCCCCCCGGTCAAAAGGGCCATCTGAAAAAAGTGTAAAATCCAGAAAGGCAGGACAGGCCATGGAGAACTGGGAGCCTTGTTATGCTGATGGGCGGGATGTAAATTGCCAACAGACACTCGGGAGAAGTGTATGGTGTTTCCTGAAACATCTAAAAAACAAAGCAACAGAGCCTAGGGCACTTCCACTTATGGTCCTATAGCTTAGGGAAAATAAAATCAAAAAGATACAGCCACCCCAATGTTTGGGACGCCTCTGTTTACAAGAACCTCGTTTACCGTACAAGTTCAATATCACAGAAAGTGAAAAATGGATAAAGAACTTGTGGTACTTACGTACAATGCAGTATCACTCAGCAGTGAAATCTATGTCATCAGGCCCGTAGCAGCACAATGAGTGGATTCAGGTACGATGATTCTAACTGAAATAAGTCACACAGAAAAAGAAACATCATAAGATATCAGTAATACACGGAATGTAAACTTGGCTACACAGGAACTGAATTACAGAACAGAACAGGGTCTCAAATTTAGAAAACCAACTTATGCTTGTTTAAGGGTAAAGGTGAGTTGGGGTGCTGCATAAAACCAGAGATTGAAATGAGCACAGATAAAGTTCCTTAAGCCAAATATGGAATAGACAAGAGCTACTCCTTGCTCAACGAAATGGACTCAACACCGCATATTAAACGCCTAAGAATGTACCTGACTCTTAAGTATCTTAAAACCTATGGATTGCTATGTCTCCGAAAGAGAATCAAGCATGTGTACAGGGACATAAACGCAGCAGTGATAGGATTGGAGAGGTTCGGTGAGCAAATGAAGACCCTTTGAAGTCATATTGCATGGTACCCATTCCACGGGTTTCAACTACCCAGGTTTAAGGTATTCTTCCTTCAGCTAAAACATGCATGTGGAACCTAGAGTATGATCAACCATGTGATCGGGAGACGTGTTCAAATATGTCTCAGTTTTCGTACCCTGGTACTCGGGTGCAACATTCCAGACGCTTTACTAACACTCTCCCGACTTGGAGAGTCAGTCCCTTTAACCTCCTGTTTGGCCCAGTTTGCAATTTCTGCGGAAGATGAACAGGAATAGCGAGAACCAATGAGAGACTAGCTGGAGGTGTCTGGACGGGCAAATTTAACTCTCATTTCCCACCAGGAAGAGGAAATAACCAAAGGCTCAGCGTGCCGTGCCGGAACCAGATTAGGGCCTGAAGCCATCGTGCGGTGTTGTGGCCAGCTCACAAGAAAGCGAGTTGAAGAAAGGAGCTCAGGGGCACTGTAATTCACAAACCTGCAGAGTTATAAATGACAGCTATCGTCCAAAAATATACTGAAGTAAGGCTGCCAAGAGGACTTGAAAGCGGGGCAGAATTGCAGGAAACCGATTTCAGGAGGTAGACTGGAATTGCATTGAAAGCATAGGAAAAGAGGCAGAACGTCCACAATGATGCACTTGGCCAAAAAGGGCGTATGCGTTTTTTCCTGAATATATTCAGGAAAAAACGCATACGCCCTTTTTGGCCAACCAAGCAAGCTTGCAAAGGAAATCTGCACTACAATGAAGTCTGACTTCCCCCCGGTCAAAAGGGCCATCTGAAAAAAGTGTAAAATCCAGAAAGGCAGGACAGGCCATGGAGAACTGGGAGCCTTGTTATGCTGATGGGCGGGATGTCAATTGCCAACAGACACTCGGGAGAAGTGTATGGTGTTTCCTGAAACATCTAAAAAACAAAGCAACAGAGCCTAGGGCACTTCCACTTATGGTCCTATAGCTTAGGGAAATTAAAATCAAAAAGATACAGCCACCCCAATGTTTGGGACACCTCTGTTTACAAGAACCTCGTTTACCGTACAAGTTCAATATCACAGAAAGTGAAAAATGGATAAAGAACTTGTGGTACTTACGTACAATGCAGTATCACTCAGCAGTGAAATCTATGTCATCAGGCCCGTAGCAGCACAATGAGTGGATTCAGGTACGATGATTCTAACTGAAATAAGTCACCCAGAAAAAGAAACATCATAAGATATCAGTAATACACGGAATGTAAACTTGGCTACACAGGAACTGAATTACAGAACAGAACAGGGTCTCAAATTTAGAAAACCAACTTATGCTTGTTTAAGGGTAAAGGTGAGTTGGGGTGCTGCATAAAACCAGAGATTGAAACGAGCACAGATAAATTCCTTAAGCCAAATATGGAATAGACAAGAGCTACTCCTTGCTCAACGAAATGGACTCAACACCGCATATTAAACGCCTAAGAATGTACCTGACTCTTAAGTATCTTAAAACCTATGGATTGCTATGTCTCCGAAAGAGAATCAAGCATGTGTACAGGGACATAAACGCAGCAGTGATAGGATTGGAGAGGTTCGGTGAGCAAATGAAGACCCTTTGAAGTCATATTGCATGCTACCCATTCCACGGGTTTCAACTACCCAGGTTTAAGGTATTCTTCCTTCAGCTAAAACATGCATGTGGAACCTAGAGTATGATCAACCATGTGATCGGGAGACGTGTTCAAATATGTCTCAGTTTTCGTACCCTGGTACTCGGGTGCAACATTCCAGACGCTTTACTAACACTCTCCCGACTTGGAGAGTCAGTCCCTTTAACCTCCTGTTTGGCCCAGTTTGCAATTTCTGCGGAAGATGAACAGGAATAGCGAGAACCAATGAGAGACTAGCTGGAGGTGTCTGGACGGGCAAATTTAACTCTCATTTCCCACCAGGAAGAGGAAATAACCAAAGGCTCAGCGTGCCGTGCCGGAACCAGATTAGGGCCTGAAGCCATCCTGCGGTGTTGCGGCCAGCTCACAAGAAAACGAGTTGAAGAAAGGAGCTCAGGGGCACTGTAATTCACAAACCTGCAGAGTTATAAATGACAACTATCGTCCAAAAATATACTGAAGTAAGGCTGCCAAGAGGACTTGAAAGCGGGGCAGAATTGCAAGAAACCGATTTCAGGAGGTAGACTGGAATTGCATTAAAAGCATAGGAAAAGAGGCAGAACGTCCACAATGATGCACTTGGCCAAAAAGCGCATATGCGTTTTTTCCTGAATATATTCAGGAAAAAACGCATACGCCCTTTTTGGCCAACCAAGCAAGCTTGCAAAGGAAATCTGCACTACAATGAAGTCTGACTTCCCCCCGGTCAAAAGGGCCATCTGAAAAAAGTGTAAAATCCAGAAAGGCAGGACAGGCCATGGAGAACTGGGAGCCTTGTTATGCTGATGGGCGGGATGTCAATTGCCAACAGACACTCGGGAGAAGTGTATGGTGTTTCCTGAAACATCTAAAAAACAAAGCAACAGAGCCTAGGGCACTTCCACTTATGGTCCTATAGCTTAGGGAAATTAAAATCAAAAAGATACAGCCACCCCAATGTTTGGGACACCTCTGTTTACAAGAACCTCGTTTACCGTACAAGTTCAATATCACAGAAAGTGAAAAATGGATAAAGAACTTGTGGTACTTACGTACAATGCAGTATCACTCAGCAGTGAAATCTATGTCATCAGGCCCGTAGCAGCACAATGAGTGGATTCAGGTACGATGATTCTAACTGAAATAAGTCACACAGAAAAAGAAACATCATAAGATATCAGTAATACACGGAATGTAAACTTGGCTACACAGGAACTGAATTACAGAACAGAACAGGGTCTCAAATTTAGAAAACCAACTTATGCTTGTTTAAGGGTAAAGGTGAGTTGGGGTGCTGCATAAAACCAGAGATTGAAACGAGCACAGATAAATTCCTTAAGCCAAATATGGAATAGACAAGAGCTACTCCTTGCTCAACGAAATGGACTCAACACCGCATATTAAACGCCTAAGAATGTACCTGACTCTTAAGTATCTTAAAACCTATGGATTGCTATGTCTCCGAAAGAGAATCAAGCATGTGTACAGGGACATAAACGCAGCAGTGATAGGATTGGAGAGGTTCGGTGAGCAAATGAAGACCCTTTGAAGTCATATTGCATGGTACCCATTCCACAGGTTTCAACTACCCAGGTTTAAGGTATTCTTCCTTCAGCTAAAACATGCATGTGGAGCCTAGAGTATGATCAACCATGGGATCGGGAGACGTGTTCAAATATGTCTCAGTTTTCGTACCCTGGTACTCGGGTGCAACATTCCAGACGCTTTACTAACACTCTCCCGACTTGGAGAGTCAGTCCCTTTAACCTCCTGTTTGGCCCAGTTTGCAATTTCTGCGGAAGATGAACAGGAATAGCGAGAACCAATGAGAGACTAGCTGGAGGTGTCTGGACGGGCAAATTTAACTCTCATTTCCCACCAGGAAGAGGAAATAACCAAAGGCTCAGCGTGCCGTGCCGGAACCAGATTAGGGCCTGAAGCCATCCTGCGGTGTTGCGGCCAGCTCACAAGAAAACGAGTTGAAGAAAGGAGCTCAGGGGCACTGTAATTCACAAACCTGCAGAGTTATAAATGACAACGATCGTCCAAAAATATACTGAAGTAAGGCTGCCAAGAGGACTTGAAAGCGGGGCAGAATTGCAGGAAACCATTTCAGGAGGTAGACTGGAATTGCATTGAAAGCATAGGAAAAGAGGCAGAACGTCCACAATGATGCACTTGGCCAAAAAGGGCGTATGCGTTTTTTCCTGAATATATTCAGGAAAAAAGGCATACGCCCTTTTTGGCCAACCAAGCAAGCTTGCAAAGGAAATCTGCACTACAATGAAGTCTCACTTCCCCCGGTCAAAAGGGCCATCTGAAAAAAGTGTAAAATCCAGAAAGGCAGGACAGGCCATGGAGAACTGGGAGCCTTGTTATGCTGATGGGCGGGATGTAAATTGCCAACAGACACTCGGGAGAAGTGTATGGTGTTTCCTGAAACATCTAAAAAACAAAGCAACAGAGCCTAGGGCACTTCCACTTATGGTCCTATAGCTTAGGGAAATTAAAATCAAAAAGATACAGCCACCCCAACGTTTGGGACGCCTCTGTTTACAAGAACCTCGTTTACCGTACAAGTTCAATATCACAGAAAGTGAAAAATGGATAAAGAACTTGTGGTACTTACGTACAATGCAGTATCACTCAGCAGTGAAATCTATGTCATCAGGCCCGTAGCAGCACAATGAGTGGATTCAGGTACGATGATTCTAACTGAAATAAGTCACACAGAAAAAGAAACATCATAAGATATCAGTAATACACGGAATGTAAACTTGGCTACACAGGAACTGAATTACAGAACAGAACAGGGTCTCACATTTAGAAAACCAACTTATGCTTGTTTAAGGGTAAAGGTGAGTTGGGGTGCTGCATAAAACCAGAGATCGAAATGAGCACAGATAAAGTTCCTTAAGCCAAATATGGAATAGACAAGAGCTACTCCTTGCTCAACGAAATGGACTCAACACCGCATATTAAACGCCTAAGAATGTACCTGACTCTTAAGTATCTTAAAACCTATGGATTGCTATGTCTCCGAAAGAGAATCAAGCATGTGTACAGGGACATAAACGCAGCAGTGATAGGATTGGAGAGGTTCGGTGAGCAAATGAAGACCCTTTGAAGTCATATTGCATGGTACCCATTCCACGGGTTTCAACTACCCAGGTTTAAGGTATTCTTCCTTCAGCTAAAACATGCATGTGGAACCTAGAGTATGATCAACCATGTGATCGGGAGACGTGTTCAAATATGTCTCAGTTTTCGTACCCTGGTACTCGGGTGCAACATTCCAGACGCTTTACTAACACTCTCCCGACTTGGAGAGTCAGTCCCTTTAACCTCCTGTTTGGCCCAGTTTGCAATTTCTGCGGAAGATGAACAGGAATAGCGAGTACCAATGAGAGACTAGCTGGAGGTGTCTGGACGGGCAAATTTAACTCTCATTTCCCACCAGGAAGAGGAAATAACCAAAGGCTCAGCGTGCCGCGCCGGAACCAGATTAGGGCCTGAAGCCATCCTGCGGTGTTGCGGCCAGCTCACAAGAAAACGAGTTGAAGAAAGGAGCTCAGGGGCACTGTAATTCACAAACCTGCAGAGTTATAAATGACAACTATCGTCCAAAAATATACTGAAGTAAGGCTGCCAAGAGGACTTGAAAGCGGGGCAGAATTGCAGGAAACCGATTTCAAGAGGTAGACTGGAATTGCATTGAAAGCATAGGAAAAGAGGCAGAACGTCCACAATGATGCACTTGGCCAAAAAGGGCGTATGCGTTTTTTCCTGAATATATTCAGGAAAAAACGCATACGCCCTTTTTGGCCAACCAAGCAAGCTTGCAAAGGAAATCTGCACTACAATGAAGTCTCACTTCCCCCCGGTCAAAAGGGCCATCTGAAAAAAGTGTAAAATCCAGAAAGGCAGGACAGGCCATGGAGAACTGGGAGCCTTGTTATGCTGATGGGCGGGATGTAAATTGCCAACAGACACTCGGGAGAAGTGTATGGTGTTTCCTGAAACATCTAAAAAACAAAGCAACAGAGCCTAGGGCACTTCCACTTATGGTCCTATAGCTTAGGGAAATTAAAATCAAAAAGATACAGCCACCCCAATGTTTGGGACGCCTCTGTTTACAAGAACCTCGTTTACCGTACAAGTTCAATATCACAGAAAGTGAAAAATGGATAAAGAACTTGTGGTACTTACGTACAATGCAGTATCACTCAGCAGTGAAATCTATGTCATCAGGCCCGTAGCAGCACAATGAGTGGATTCAGGTACGATGATTCTAACTGAAATAAGTCACACAGAAAAAGAAACATCATAAGATATCAGTAATACACGGAATGTAAACTTGGCTACACAGGAACTGAATTACAGAACAGAACAGGGTCTCAAATTTAGAAAACCAACTTATGCTTGTTTAAGGGTAAAGGTGAGTTGGGGTGCTGCATAAAACCAGAGATTGAAATGAGCACAGATAAAGTTCCTTAAGCCAAATATGGAATAGACAAGAGCTACTCCTTGCTCAACGAAATGGACTCAACACCCCATATTAAACGCCTAAGAATGTACCTGACTCTTAAGTATCTTAAAACCTATGGATTGCTATGTCTCCGAAAGAGAATCAAGCATGTGTACAGGGACATAAACGCAGCAGTGATAGGATTGGAGAGGTTCGGTGAGCAAATGAAGACCCTTTGAAGTCATATTGCATGGTACCCATTCCACGGGTTTCAACTACCCAGGTTTAAGGTATTCTTCCTTCAGCTAAAACATGCATGTGGAACCTAGAGTATGATCAACCATGTGATCGGGAGACGTGTTCAAATATGTCTCAGTTTTCGTACCCTGGTACTCGGGTGCAACATTCCAGACGCTTTACTAACACTCTCCCGACTTGGAGAGTCAGTCCCTTTAACCTCCTGTTTGGCCCAGTTTGCAATTTCTGCGGAAGATGAACAGGAATAGCGAGAACCAATGAGAGACTAGCTGGAGGTGTCTGGACGGGCAAATTTAACTCTCATTTCCCACCAGGAAGAGGAAATAACCAAAGGCTCAGCGTGCCGTGCCGGAACCAGATTAGGGCCTGAAGCCATCGTGCGGTGTTGCGGCCAGCTCACAAGAAAGCGAGTTGAAGAAAGGAGCTCAGGGGCACTGTAATTCACAAACCTGCAGAGTTATAAATGACAGCTATCGTCCAAAAATATACTGAAGTAAGGCTGCCAAGAGGACTTGAAAGCGGGGCAGAATTGCAGGAAACCGATTTCAGGAGGTAGACTGGAATTGCATTGAAAGCATAGGAAAAGAGGCAGAACGTCCACAATGATGCACTTGGCCAAAAAGGGCGTATGCGTTTTTTCCTGAATATATTCAGGAAAAAACGCATACGCCCTTTTTGGCCAACCAAGCAAGCTTGCAAAGGAAATCTGCACTACAATGAAGTCTGACTTCCCCCCGGTCAAAAGGGCCATCTGAAAAAAGTGTAAAATCCAGAAAGGCAGGACAGGCCATGGAGAACTGGGAGCCTTGTTATGCTGATGGGCGGGATGTCAATTGCCAACAGACACTCGGGAGAAGTGTATGGTGTTTCCTGAAACATCTAAAAAACAAAGCAACAGAGCCTAGGGCACTTCCACTTATGGTCCTATAGCTTAGGGAAATTAAAATCAAAAAGATACAGCCACCCCAATGTTTGGGACACCTCTGTTTACAAGAACCTCGTTTACCGTACAAGTTCAATATCACAGAAAGTGAAAAATGGATAAAGAACTTGTGGTACTTACGTACAATGCAGTATCACTCAGCAGTGAAATCTATGTCATCAGGCCCGTAGCAGCACAATGAGTGGATTCAGGTACGATGATTCTAACTGAAATAAGTCACCCAGAAAAAGAAACATCATAAGATATCAGTAATACACGGAATGTAAACTTGGCTACACAGGAACTGAATTACAGAACAGAACAGGGTCTCAAATTTAGAAAACCAACTTATGCTTGTTTAAGGGTAAAGGTGAGTTGGGGTGCTGCATAAAACCAGAGATTGAAACGAGCACAGATAAATTCCTTAAGCCAAATATGGAATAGACAAGAGCTACTCCTTGCTCAACGAAATGGACTCAACACCGCATATTAAACGCCTAAGAATGTACCTGACTCTTAAGTATCTTAAAACCTATGGATTGCTATGTCTCCGAAAGAGAATCAAGCATGTGTACAGGGACATAAACGCAGCAGTGATAGGATTGGAGAGGTTCGGTGAGCAAATGAAGACCCTTTGAAGTCATATTGCATGGTACCCATTCCACGGGTTTCAACTACCCAGGTTTAAGGTATTCTTCCTTCAGCTAAAACATGCATGTGGAACCTAGAGTATGATCAACCATGTGATCGGGAGACGTGTTCAAATATGTCTCAGTTTTCGTACCCTGGTACTCGGGTGCAACATTCCAGACGCTTTACTAACACTCTCCCGACTTGGAGAGTCAGTCCCTTTAACCTCCTGTTTGGCCCAGTTTGCAATTTCTGCGGAAGATGAACAGGAATAGCGAGAACCAATGAGAGACTAGCTGGAGGTGTCTGGACGGGCAAATTTAACTCTCATTTCCCACCAGGAAGAGGAAATAACCAAAGGCTCAGCGTGCCGTGCCGGAACCAGATTAGGGCCTGAAGCCATCCTGCGGTGTTGCGGCCAGCTCACAAGAAAACGAGTTGAAGAAAGGAGCTCAGGGGCACTGTAATTCACAAACCTGCAGAGTTATAAATGACAACTATCGTCCAAAAATATACTGAAGTAAGGCTGCCAAGAGGACTTGAAAGCGGGGCAGAATTGCAAGAAACCGATTTCAGGAGGTAGACTGGAATTGCATTAAAAGCATAGGAAAAGAGGCAGAACGTCCACAATGATGCACTTGGCCAAAAAGCGCATATGCGTTTTTTCCTGAATATATTCAGGAAAAAACGCATACGCCCTTTTTGGCCAACCAAGCAAGCTTGCAAAGGAAATCTGCACTACAATGAAGTCTGACTTCCCCCCGGTCAAAAGGGCCATCTGAAAAAAGTGTAAAATCCAGAAAGGCAGGACAGGCCATGGAGAACTGGGAGCCTTGTTATGCTGATGGGCGGGATGTCAATTGCCAACAGACACTCGGGAGAAGTGTATGGTGTTTCCTGAAACATCTAAAAAACAAAGCAACAGAGCCTAGGGCACTTCCACTTATGGTCCTATAGCTTAGGGAAATTAAAATCAAAAAGATACAGCCACCCCAATGTTTGGGACACCTCTGTTTACAAGAACCTCGTTTACCGTACAAGTTCAATATCACAGAAAGTGAAAAATGGATAAAGAACTTGTGGTACTTACGTACAATGCAGTATCACTCAGCAGTGAAATCTATGTCATCAGGCCCGTAGCAGCACAATGAGTGGATTCAGGTACGATGATTCTAACTGAAATAAGTCACACAGAAAAAGAAACATCATAAGATATCAGTAATACACGGAATGTAAACTTGGCTACACAGGAACTGAATTACAGAACAGAACAGGGTCTCAAATTTAGAAAACCAACTTATGCTTGTTTAAGGGTAAAGGTGAGTTGGGGTGCTGCATAAAACCAGAGATTGAAACGAGCACAGATAAATTCCTTAAGCCAAATATGGAATAGACAAGAGCTACTCCTTGCTCAACGAAATGGACTCAACACCGCATATTAAACGCCTAAGAATGTACCTGACTCTTAAGTATCTTAAAACCTATGGATTGCTATGTCTCCGAAAGAGAATCAAGCATGTGTACAGGGACATAAACGAAGCAGTGATAGGATTGGAGAGGTTCGGTGAGCAAATGAAGACCCTTTGAAGTCATATTGCATGGTACCCATTCCACGGGTTTCAACTACCCAGGTTTAAGGTATTCTTCCTTCAGCTAAAACATGCATGTGGAACCTAGAGTATGATCAACCATGTGATCGGGAGACGTGTTCAAATATGTCTCAGTTTTCGTACCCTGGTACTCGGGTGCAACATTCCAGACGCTTTACTAACACTCTCCCGACTTGGAGAGTCAGTCCCTTTAACCTCCTGTTTGGCCCAGTTTGCAATTTCTGCGGAAGATGAACAGGAATAGCGAGAACCAATGAGAGACTAGCTGGAGGTGTCTGGACGGGCAAATTTAACTCTCATTTCCCACCAGGAAGAGGAAATAACCAAAGGCTCAGCGTGCCGTGCCGGAACCAGATTAGGGCCTGAAGCCATCCTGCGGTGTTGCGGCCAGATCACAAGAAAACGAGTTGAAGAAAGGAGCTCAGGGGCACTGTAATTCACAAAACTGCAGAGTTATAAATGACAACTATCGTCCAAAAATATACTGAAGTAAGGCTGCCAAGAGGACTTGAAAGCGGGGCAGAATTGCAAGAAACCGATTTCAGGAGGTAGACTGGAATTGCATTGAAAGCATAGGAAAAGAGGCAGAACGTCCACAATGATGCACTTGGCCAAAAAGCGCATATGCGTTTTTTCCTGAATATATTCAGGAAAAAACGCATACGCCCTTTTTGGCCAACCAAGCAAGCTTGCAAAGGAAATCTGCACTACAATGAAGTCTCACTTCCCCCCGGTCAAAAGGGCCATCTGAAAAAAGTGTAAAATCCAGAAAGGCAGGACAGGCCATGGAGAACTGGGAGCCTTGTTATGCTGATGGGCGGGATGTCAATTGCCAACAGACACTCGGGAGAAGTGTATGGTGTTTCCTGAAACATCTAAAAAACAAAGCAACAGAGCCTAGGGCACTTCCACTTATGGTCCTATAGCTTAGGGAAATTAAAATCAAAAAGATACAGCCACCCCAATGTTTGGGACGCCTCTGTTTACAAGAACCTCGTTTACCGTACAAGTTCAATATCACAGAAAGTGAAAAATGGATAAAGAACTTGTGGTACTTACGTACAATGCAGTATCACTCAGCAGTGAAATCTATGTCATCAGGCCCGTAGCAGCACAATGAGTGGATTCAGGTACGATGATTCTAACTGAAATAAGTCACACAGAAAAAGAAACATCATAAGATATCAGTAATACACGGAATGTAAACTTGGCTACACAGGAACTGAATTACAGAA
Source organism: Globicephala melas (assembly GCF_963455315.2). Lineage (NCBI taxonomy): Eukaryota > Metazoa > Chordata > Mammalia > Artiodactyla > Delphinidae > Globicephala > Globicephala melas. Next base: position 612,552 of record NW_027207297.1, on the reverse strand, counting down.
CAGAACAGGGTCTCAAATTTAGAAAACCAACTTATGCTTGTTTAAGGGTAAAGGTGAGTTGGGGTGCTGCATAAAACCAGAGATTGAAATGAGCACAGATAAAGTTCCTTAAGCCAAATATGGAATAGACAAGAGCTACTCCTTGCTCAACGAAATGGACTCAACACCGCATATTAAACGCCTAAGAATGTACCTGACTCTTAAGTATCTTAAAACCTATGGATTGCTATGTCTCCGAAAGAGAATCAAGCATGTGTACAGGGACATAAACGCAGCAGTGATAGGATTGGAGAGGTTCGGTGAGCAAATGAAGACCCTTTGAAGTCATATTGCATGGTACCCATTCCACGGGTTTCAACTACCCAGGTTTAAGGTATTCTTCCTTCAGCTAAAACATGCATGTGGAACCTAGAGTATGATCAACCATGTGATCGGGAGACGTGTTCAAATATGTCTCAGTTTTCGTACCCTGGTACTCGGGTGCAACATTCCAGACGCTTTACTAACACTCTCCCGACTTGGAGAGTCAGTCCCTTTAACCTCCTGTTTGGCCCAGTTTGCAATTTCTGCGGAAGATGAACAGGAATAGCGAGAACCAATGAGAGACTAGCTGGAGGTGTCTGGACGGGCAAATTTAACTCTCATTTCCCACCAGGAAGAGGAAATAACCAAAGGCTCAGCGTGCCGTGCCGGAACCAGATTAGGGCCTGAAGCCATCCTGCGGTGTTGCGGCCAGCTCACAAGAAAACGAGTTGAAGAAAGGAGCTCAGGGGCACTGTAATTCACAAACCTGCAGAGTTATAAATGACAGCTATCGTCCAAAAATATACTGAAGTAAGGCTGCCAAGAGGACTTGAAAGCGGGGCAGAATTGCAGGAAACCGATTTCAGGAGGTAGACTGGAATTGCATTGAAAGCATAGGAAAAGAGGCAGAACGTCCACAATGATGCACTTGGCCAAAAAGGGCGTACGCGTTTTTTCCTGAATATATTCAGGAAAAAACGCGTACGCCCTTTTTGGCCAACCAAGCAAGCTTGCAAAGGAAATATGCACTACAATGAAGTCTCACTTCCCCCCCCCCCCCGGACAAAAGGGCCATCTGAAAAAAGTGTAAAATCCAGAAAGGCAGGACAGGCCATGGAGAACTGGGAGCCTTGTTATGCTGATGGGCGGGATGTCAATTGCCAACAGACACTCGGGAGAAGTGTATGGTGTTTCCTGAAACATCTAAAAAACAAAGCAACAGAGCCTAGGGCACTTCCACTTATGGTCCTATAGCTTAGGGAAATTAAAATCAAAAAGATACAGTCACCCCAACGTTTGGGACGCCTCTGTTTACAAGAACCTCGTTTACCGTACAAGTTCAATATCACAGAAATTGAAAAATGGATAAAGAACTTGTGGTACTTACGTACAATGCAGTATCACTCAGCAGTGAAATCTATGTCATCAGGCCCGTAGCAGCACAATGAGTGGATTCAGGTACGATGATTCTAACTGAAATAAGTCACACAGAAAAAGAAACATCATAAGATATCAGTAATACACGGAATGTAAACTTGGCTACACAGGAACTGAATTACAGAACAGAACAGGGTCTCACATTTAGAAAACCAACTTATGCTTGTTTAAGGGTAAAGGTGAGTTGGGGTGCTGCATAAAACCAGAGATTGAAATGAGCACAGATAAAGTTCCTTAAGCCAAATATGGAATAGACAAGAGCTACTCCTTGCTCAACGAAATGGACTCAACACCGCATATTAAACGCCTAATAATGTACCTGACTCTTAAGTATCTTAAAACCTATGGATTGCTATGTCTCCGAAAGAGAATCAAGCATGTGTACAGGGACATAAACGCAGCAGTGATAGGATTGGAGAGGTTCGGTGAGCAAATGAAGACCCTTTGAAGTCATATTGCATGGTACCCATTCCACGGGTTTCAACTACCCAGGTTTAAGGTATTCTTCCTTCAGCTAAAACATGCATGTGGAACCTAGAGTATGATCAACCATGTGATCGGGAGACGTGTTCAAATATGTCTCAGTTTTCGTACCCTGGTACTCGGGTGCAACATTCCAGACGCTTTACTAACACTCTCCCGACTTGGAGAGTCAGTCCCTTTAACCTCCTGTTTGGCCCAGTTTGCAATTTCTGCGGAAGATGAACAGGAATAGCGAGAACCAATGAGAGACTAGCTGGAGGTGTCTGGACGGGCAAATTTAACTCTCATTTCCCACCAGGAAGAGGAAATAACCAAAGGCTCAGCGTGCCGTGCCGGAACCAGATTAGGGCCTGAAGCCATCCTGCGGTGTTGCGGCCAGCTCACAAGAAAACGAGTTGAAGAAAGGAGCTCAGGGGCACTGTAATTCACAAACCTGCAGAGTTATAAATGACAACTATCGTCCAAAAATATACTGAAGTAAGGCTGCCAAGAGGACTTGAAAGCGGGGCAGAATTGCAGGAAACCGATTTCAGGAGGTAGACTGGAATTGCATTGAAAGCATAGGAAAAGAGGCAGAACGTCCACAATGATGCACTTGGCCAAAAAGGGCGTATGCGTTTTTTCCTGAATATATTCAGGAAAAAACGCATACGCCCTTTTTGGCCAACCAAGCAAGCTTGCAAAGGAAATCTGCACTACAATGAAGTCTCACTTCCCCCCGGTCAAAAGGGCCATCTGAAAAAAGTGTAAAATCCAGAAAGGCAGGACAGGCCATGGAGAACTGGGAGCCTTGTTATGCTGATGGGCGGGATGTAAATTGCCAACAGACACTCGGGAGAAGTGTATGGTGTTTCCTGAAACATCTAAAAAACAAAGCAACAGAGCCTAGGGCACTTCCACTTATGGTCCTATAGCTTAGGGAAATTAAAATCAAAAAGATACAGCCACCCCAATGTTTGGGACGCCTCTGTTTACAAGAACCTCGTTTACCGTACAAGTTCAATATCACAGAAAGTGAAAAATGGATAAAGAACTTGTGGTACTTACGTACAATGCAGTATCACTCAGCAGTGAAATCTATGTCATCAGGCCCGTAGCAGCACAATGAGTGGATTCAGGTACGATGATTCTAACTGAAATAAGTCACACAGAAAAAGAAACATCATAAGATATCAGTAATACACGGAATGTAAACTTGGCTACACAGGAACTGAATTACAGAACAGAACAGGGTCTCAAATTTAGAAAACCAACTTATGCTTGTTTAAGGGTAAAGGTGAGTTGGGGTGCTGCATAAAACCAGAGATTGAAATGAGCACAGATAAATTCCTTAAGCCAAATATGGAATAGACAAGAGCTACTCCTTGCTCAACGAAATGGACTCAACACCGCATATTAAACGCCTAAGAATGTACCTGACTCTTAAGTATCTTAAAACCTATGGATTGCTATGTCTCCGAAAGAGAATCAAGCATGTGTACAGGGACATAAACGCAGCAGTGATAGGATTGGAGAGGTTCGGTGAGCAAATGAAGACCCTTTGAAGTCATATTGCATGGTACCCATTCCACGGGTTTCAACTACCCAGGTTTAAGGTATTCTTCCTTCAGCTAAAACATGCATGTGGAACCTAGAGTATGATCAACCATGTGATCGGGAGACGTGTTCAAATATGTCTCAGTTTTCGTACCCTGGTACTCGGGTGCAACATTCCAGACGCTTTACTAACACTCTCCCGACTTGGAGAGTCAGTCCCTTTAACCTCCTGTTTGGCCCAGTTTGCAATTTCTGCGGAAGATGAACAGGAATAGCGAGAACCAATGAGAGACTAGCTGGAGGTGTCTGGACGGGCAAATTTAACTCTCATTTCCCACCAGGAAGAGGAAATAACCAAAGGCTCAGCGTGCCGTGCCGGAACCAGATTAGGGCCTGAAGCCATCCTGCGGTGTTGCGGCCAGCTCACAAGAAAACGAGTTGAAGAAAGGAGCTCAGGGGCACTGTAATTCACAAACCTGCAGAGTTATAAATGACAGCTATCGTCCAAAAATATACTGAAGTAAGGCTGCCAAGAGGACTTGAAAGCGGGGCAGAATTGCAGGAAACCGATTTCAGGAGGTAGACTGGAATTGCATTGAAAGCATAGGAAAAGAGGCAGAACGTCCACAATGATGCACTTGGCCAAAAAGGGCGTATGCGTTTTTTCCTGAATATATTCAGGAAAAAACACATACGCCCTTTTTGGCCAACCAAGCAAGCTTGCAAAGGAAATCTGCACTACAATGAAGTCTCACTTCCCCCCGGTCAAAAGGGCCATCTGAAAAAAGTGTAAAATCCAGAAAGGCAGGACAGGCCATGGAGAACTGGGAGCCTTGTTATGCTGATGGGCGGGATGTCAATTGCCAACAGACACTCGGGAGAAGTGTATGGTGTTTCCTGCAACATCTAAAAAACAAAGCAACAGAGCCTAGGGCACTTCCACTTATGGTCCTATAGCTTAGGGAAATTAAAATCAAAAAGATACAGCCACCCCAATGTTTGGGACGCCTCTGTTTACAAGAACCTCGTTTACCGTACAAGTTCAATATCACAGAAAGTGAAAAATGGATAAAGAACTTGTGGTACTTACGTACAATGCAGTATCACTCAGCAGTGAAATCTATGTCATCAGGCCCGTAGCAGCACAATGAGTGGATTCAGGTACGATGATTCTAACTGAAATAAGTCACACAGAAAAAGAAACATCATAAGATATCAGTAATACACGGAATGTAAACTTGGCTACACAGGAACTGAATTACAGAACAGAACAGGGTCTCAAATTTAGAAAACCAACTTATGCTTGTTTAAGGGTAAAGGTGAGTTGGGGTGCTGCATAAAACCAGAGATTGAAACGAGCACAGATAAATTCCTTAAGCCAAATATGGAATAGACAAGAGCTACTCCTTGCTCAACGAAATGGACTCAACACCGCATATTAAACGCCTAAGAATGTACCTGACTCTTAAGTATCTTAAAACCTATGGATTGCTATGTCTCCGAAAGAGAATCAAGCATGTGTACAGGGACATAAACGAAGCAGTGATAGGATTGGAGAGGTTCGGTGAGCAAATGAAGACCCTTTGAAGTCATATTGCATGGTACCCATTCCACGGGTTTCAACTACCCAGGTTTAAGGTATTCTTCCTTCAGCTAAAACATGCATGTGGAACCTAGAGTATGATCAACCATGTGATCGGGAGACGTGTTCAAATATGTCTCAGTTTTCGTACCCTGGTACTCGGGTGCAACATTCCAGACGCTTTACTAACACTCTCCCGACTTGGAGAGTCAGTCCCTTTAACCTCCTGTTTGGCCCAGTTTGCAATTTCTGCGGAAGATGAACAGGAATAGCGAGAACCAATGAGAGACTAGCTGGAGGTGTCTGGACGGGCAAATTTAACTCTCATTTCCCACCAGGAAGAGGAAATAACCAAAGGCTCAGCGTGCCGTGCCGGAACCAGATTAGGGCCTGAAGCCATCCTGCGGTGTTGCGGCCAGATCACAAGAAAACGAGTTGAAGAAAGGAGCTCAGGGGCACTGTAATTCACAAAACTGCAGAGTTATAAATGACAACTATCGTCCAAAAATATACTGAAGTAAGGCTGCCAAGAGGACTTGAAAGCGGGGCAGAATTGCAAGAAACCGATTTCAGGAGGTAGACTGGAATTGCATTGAAAGCATAGGAAAAGAGGCAGAACGTCCACAATGATGCACTTGGCCAAAAAGCGCATATGCGTTTTTTCCTGAATATATTCAGGAAAAAACGCATACGCCCTTTTTGGCCAACCAAGCAAGCTTGCAAAGGAAATCTGCACTACAATGAAGTCTCACTTCCCCCCGGTCAAAAGGGCCATCTGAAAAAAGTGTAAAATCCAGAAAGGCAGGACAGGCCATGGAGAACTGGGAGCCTTGTTATGCTGATGGGCGGGATGTCAATTGCCAACAGACACTCGGGAGAAGTGTATGGTGTTTCCTGAAACATCTAAAAAACAAAGCAACAGAGCCTAGGGCACTTCCACTTATGGTCCTATAGCTTAGGGAAATTAAAATCAAAAAGATACAGCCACCCCAATGTTTGGGACGCCTCTGTTTACAAGAACCTCGTTTACCGTACAAGTTCAATATCACAGAAAGTGAAAAATGGATAAAGAACTTGTGGTACTTACGTACAATGCAGTATCACTCAGCAGTGAAATCTATGTCATCAGGCCCGTAGCAGCACAATGAGTGGATTCAGGTACGATGATTCTAACTGAAATAAGTCACACAGAAAAAGAAACATCATAAGATATCAGTAATACACGGAATGTAAACTTGGCTACACAGGAACTGAATTACAGAACAGAACAGGGTCTCAAATTTAGAAAACCAACTTATGCTTGTTTAAGGGTAAAGGTGAGTTGGGGTGCTGCATAAAACCAGAGATTGAAATGAGCACAGATAAAGTTCCTTAAGCCAAATATGGAATAGACAAGAGCTACTCCTTGCTCAACGAAATGGACTCAACACCGCATATTAAACGCCTAAGAATGTACCTGACTCTTAAGTATCTTAAAACCTATGGATTGCTATGTCTCCGAAAGAGAATCAAGCATGTGTACAGGGACATAAACGCAGCAGTGATAGGATTGGAGAGGTTCGGTGAGCAAATGAAGACCCTTTGAAGTCATATTGCATGGTACCCATTCCACGGGTTTCAACTACCCAGGTTTAAGGTATTCTTCCTTCAGCTAAAACATGCATGTGGAACCTAGAGTATGATCAACCATGTGATCGGGAGACGTGTTCAAATATGTCTCAGTTTTCGTACCCTGGTACTCGGGTGCAACATTCCAGACGCTTTACTAACACTCTCCCGACTTGGAGAGTCAGTCCCTTTAACCTCCTGTTTGGCCCAGTTTGCAATTTCTGCGGAAGATGAACAGGAATAGCGAGAACCAATGAGAGACTAGCTGGAGGTGTCTGGACGGGCAAATTTAACTCTCATTTCCCACCAGGAAGAGGAAATAACCAAAGGCTCAGCGTGCCGTGCCGGAACCAGATTAGGGCCTGAAGCCATCCTGCGGTGTTGCGGCCAGCTCACAAGAAAACGAGTTGAAGAAAGGAGCTCAGGGGCACTGTAATTCACAAACCTGCAGAGTTATAAATGACAGCTATCGTCCAAAAATATACTGAAGTAAGGCTGCCAAGAGGACTTGAAAGCGGGGCAGAATTGCAGGAAACCGATTTCAGGAGGTAGACTGGAATTGCATTGAAAGCATAGGAAAAGAGGCAGAACGTCCACAATGATGCACTTGGCCAAAAAGGGCGTACGCGTTTTTTCCTGAATATATTCAGGAAAAAACGCGTACGCCCTTTTTGGCCAACCAAGCAAGCTTGCAAAGGAAATCTGCACTACAATGAAGTCTCACTTCCCCCCCCCCCCGGACAAAAGGGCCATCTGAAAAAAGTGTAAAATCCAGAAAGGCAGGACAGGCCATGGAGAACTGGGAGCCTTGTTATGCTGATGGGCGGGATGTCAATTGCCAACAGACACTCGGGAGAAGTGTATGGTGTTTCCTGAAACATCTAAAAAACAAAGCAACAGAGCCTAGGGCACTTCCACTTATGGTCCTATAGCTTAGGGAAATTAAAATCAAAAAGATACAGTCACCCCAACGTTTGGGACGCCTCTGTTTACAAGAACCTCGTTTACCGTACAAGTTCAATATCACAGAAAGTGAAAAATGGATAAAGAACTTGTGGTACTTACGTACAATGCAGTATCACTCAGCAGTGAAATCTATGTCATCAGGCCCGTAGCAGCACAATGAGTGGATTCAGGTACGATGATTCTAACTGAAATAAGTCACACAGAAAAAGAAACATCATAAGATATCAGTAATACACGGAATGTAAACTTGGCTACACAGGAACTGAATTACAGAACAGAACAGGGTCTCACATTTAGAAAACCAACTTATGCTTGTTTAAGGGTAAAGGTGAGTTGGGGTGCTGCATAAAACCAGAGATTGAAATGAGCACAGATAAAGTTCCTTAAGCCAAATATGGAATAGACAAGAGCTACTCCTTGCTCAACGAAATGGACTCAACACCGCATATTAAACGCCTAAGAATGTACCTGACTCTTAAGTATCTTAAAACCTATGGATTGCTATGTCTCCGAAAGAGAATCAAGCATGTGTACAGGGACATAAACGCAGCAGTGATAGGATTGGAGAGGTTCGGTGAGCAAATGAAGACCCTTTGAAGTCATATTGCATGGTACCCATTCCACGGGTTTCAACTACCCAGGTTTAAGGTATTCTTCCTTCAGCTAAAACATGCATGTGGAACCTAGAGTATGATCAACCATGTGATCGGGAGACGTGTTCAAATATGTCTCAGTTTTCGTACCCTGGTACTCGGGTGCAACATTCCAGACGCTTTACTAACACTCTCCCGACTTGGAGAGTCAGTCCCTTTAACCTCCTGTTTGGCCCAGTTTGCAATTTCTGCGGAAGATGAACAGGAATAGCGAGAACCAATGAGAGACTAGCTGGAGGTGTCTGGACGGGCAAATTTAACTCTCATTTCCCACCAGGAAGAGGAAATAACCAAAGGCTCAGCGTGCCGTGCCGGAACCAGATTAGGGCCTGAAGCCATCCTGCGGTGTTGCGGCCAGCTCACAAGAAAACGAGTTGAAGAAAGGAGCTCAGGGGCACTGTAATTCACAAACCTGCAGAGTTATAAATGACAACTATCGTCCAAAAATATACTGAAGTAAGGCTGCCAAGAGGACTTGAAAGCGGGGCAGAATTGCAGGAAACCGATTTCAGGAGGTAGACTGGAATTGCATTGAAAGCATAGGAAAAGAGGCAGAACGTCCACAATGATGCACTTGGCCAAAAAGGGCGTATGCGTTTTTTCCTGAATATATTCAGGAAAAAACGCATACGCCCTTTTTGGCCAACCAAGCAAGCTTGCAAAGGAAATCTGCACTACAATGAAGTCTCACTTCCCCCCGGTCAAAAGGGCCATCTGAAAAAAGTGTAAAATCCAGAAAGGCAGGACAGGCCATGGAGAACTGGGAGCCTTGTTATGCTGATGGGCGGGATGTCAATTGCCAACAGACACTCGGGAGAAGTGTATGGTGTTTCCTGAAACATCTAAAAAACAAAGCAACAGAGCCTAGGGCACTTCCACTTATGGTCCTATAGCTTAGGGAAATTAAAATCAAAAAGATACAGCCACCCCAATGTTTGGGACGCCTCTGTTTACAAGAACCTCGTTTACCGTACAAGTTCAATATCACAGAAAGTGAAAAATGGATAAAGAACTTGTGGTACTTACGTACAATGCAGTATCACTCAGCAGTGAAATCTATGTCATCAGGCCCGTAGCAGCACAATGAGTGGATTCAGGTACGATGATTCTAACTGAAATAAGTCACACAGAAAAAGAAACATCATAAGATATCAGTAATACACGGAATGTAAACTTGGCTACACAGGAACTGAATTACAGAACAGAACAGGGTCTCAAATTTAGAAAACCAACTTATGCTTGTTTAAGGGTAAAGGTGAGTTGGGGTGCTGCATAAAACCAGAGATTGAAATGAGCACAGATAAATTCCTTAAGCCAAATATGGAATAGACAAGAGCTACTCCTTGCTCAACGAAATGGACTCAACACCGCATATTAAACGCCTAAGAATGTACCTGACTCTTAAGTATCTTAAAACCTATGGATTGCTATGTCTCCGAAAGAGAATCAAGCATGTGTACAGGGACATAAACGCAGCAGTGATAGGATTGGAGAGGTTCGGTGAGCAAATGAAGACCCTTTGAAGTCATATTGCATGGTACCCATTCCACGGGTTTCAACTACCCAGGTTTAAGGTATTCTTCCTTCAGCTAAAACATGCATGTGGAACCTAGAGTATGATCAACCATGTGATCGGGAGACGTGTTCAAATATGTCTCAGTTTTCGTACCCTGGTACTCGGGTGCAACATTCCAGACGCTTTACTAACACTCTCCCGACTTGGAGAGTCAGTCCCTTTAACCTCCTGTTTGGCCCAGTTTGCAATTTCTGCGGAAGATGAACAGGAATAGCGAGAACCAATGAGAGACTAGCTGGAGGTGTCTGGACGGGCAAATTTAACTCTCATTTCCCACCAGGAAGAGGAAATAACCAAAGGCTCAGCGTGCCGTGCCGGAACCAGATTAGGGCCTGAAGCCATCCTGCGGTGTTGCGGCCAGCTCACAAGAAAACGAGTTGAAGAAAGGAGCTCAGGGGCACTGTAATTCACAAACCTGCAGAGTTATAAATGACAGCTATCGTCCAAAAATATACTGAAGTAAGGCTGCCAAGAGGACTTGAAAGCGGGGCAGAATTGCAGGAAACCGATTTCAGGAGGTAGACTGGAATTGCATTGAAAGCATAGGAAAAGAGGCAGAACGTCCACAATGATGCACTTGGCCAAAAAGGGCGTATGCGTTTTTTCCTGAATATATTCAGGAAAAAACACATACGCACTTTTTGGCCAACCAAGCAAGCTTGCAAAGGAAATCTGCACTACAATGAAGTCTCACTTCCCCCCGGTCAAAAGGGCCATCTGAAAAAAGTGTAAAATCCAGAAAGGCAGGACAGGCCATGGAGAACTGGGAGCCTTGTTATGCTGATGGGCGGGATGTCAATTGCCAACAGACACTCGGGAGAAGTGTATGGTGTTTCCTGCAACATCTAAAAAACAAAGCAACAGAGCCTAGGGCACTTCCACTTATGGTCCTATAGCTTAGGGAAATTAAAATCAAAAAGATACAGCCACCCCAATGTTTGGGACGCCTCTGTTTACAAGAACCTCGTTTACCGTACAAGTTCAATATCACAGAAAGTGAAAAATGGATAAAGAACTTGTGGTACTTACGTACAATGCAGTATCACTCAGCAGTGAAATCTATGTCATCAGGCCCGTAGCAGCACAATGAGTGGATTCAGGTACGATGATTCTAACTGAAATAAGTCACACAGAAAAAGAAACATCATAAGATATCAGTAATACACGGAATGTAAACTTGGCTACACAGGAACTGAATTACAGAACAGAACAGGGTCTCAAATTTAGAAAACCAACTTATGCTTGTTTAAGGGTAAAGGTGAGTTGGGGTGCTGCATAAAACCAGAGATTGAAATGAGCACAGATAAAGTTCCTTAAGCCAAATATGGAATAGACAAGAGCTACTCCTTGCTCAACGAAATGGACTCAACACCGCATATTAAACGCCTAAGAATGTACCTGACTCTTAAGTATCTTAAAACCTATGGATTGCTATGTCTCCGAAAGAGAATCAAGCATGTGTACAGGGACATAAACGCAGCAGTGATAGGATTGGAGAGGTTCGGTGAGCAAATGAAGACCCTTTGAAGTCATATTGCATGGTACCCATTCCACGGGTTTCAACTACCCAGGTTTAAGGTATTCTTCCTTCAGCTAAAACATGCATGTGGAACCTAGAGTATGATCAACCATGTGATCGGGAGACGTGTTCAAATATGTCTCAGTTTTCGTACCCTGGTACTCGGGTGCAACATTCCAGACGCTTTACTAACACTCTCCCGACTTGGAGAGTCAGTCCCTTTAACCTCCTGTTTGGCCCAGTTTGCAATTTCTGCAGAAGATGAACAGGAATAGCGAGAACCAATGAGAGACTAGCTGGAGGTGTCTGGACGGGCAAATTTAACTCTCATTTCCCACCAGGAAGAGGAAATAACCAAAGGCTCAGCGTGCCGTGCCGGAACCAGATTAGGGCCTGAAGCCATCCTGCGGTGTTGCGGCCAGCTCACAAGAAAACGAGTTGAAGAAAGGAGCTCAGGGGCACTGTAATTCACAAACCTGCAGAGTTATAAATGACAGCTATCGTCCAAAAATATACTGAAGTAAGGCTGCCAAGAGGACTTGAAAGCGGGGCAGAATTGCAGGAAACCGATTTCAGGAGGTAGACTGGAATTGCATTGAAAGCATAGGAAAAGAGGCAGAACGTCCACAATGATGCACTTGGCCAAAAAGGGCGTATGCGTTTTTTCCTGAATATATTCAGGAAAAAACGCATACGCCCTTTTTGGCCAACCAAGCAAGCTTGCAAAGGAAATCTGCACTACAATGAAGTCTCACTTCCCCCCGGTCAAAAGGGCCATCTGAAAAAAGTGTAAAATCCAGAAAGGCAGGACAGGCCATGGAGAACTGGGAGCCTTGTTATGCTGATGGGCGGGATGTAAATTGCCAACAGACACTCGGGAGAAGTGTATGGTGTTTCCTGCAACATCTAAAAAACAAAGCAACAGAGCCTAGGGCACTTCCACTTATGGTCCTATAGCTTAGGGAAATTAAAATCAAAAAGATACAGCCACCCCAATGTTTGGGACGCCTCTGTTTACAAGAACCTCGTTTACCGTACAAGTTCAATATCACAGAAAGTGAAAAATGGATAAAGAACTTGTGGTACTTACGTACAATGCAGTATCACTCAGCAGTGAAATCTATGTCATCAGGCCCGTAGCAGCACAATGAGTGGATTCAGGTACGAT